>NC_058406.1:144177490-144372618 GCF_002201575.2 Neomonachus schauinslandi
AGCAACCTCTTTGACCTCAGCCGAAGCAACTTCTTCCTAGAAACATCGCCAAAGGCAAGGGAGGCAAGGGCAAAAATGAACTATTGGGACTTCATCAAGATAAAAAGCTTTTGCAAAGCAAAGGAAACAGTCAACAAAACCAAAAGACAACCGACAGAATGGGAGAAGATATTTGCAAATGACATATCAGATAAAGGGCTAGTATCCAAAATCTATCAAGAACTCATCAAACTCAATACCCAAAGAACAAAGAATCCAATCAAGAAATGGGCAGAAGACATGAACAGACATTTTTCCAAAGAAGACATCCAAATGGCCAACAGACACATGAAAAAGTGCTCAATATCGCTCGGCATCAGGGAAATCCAAATCAAAACCTCAATGAGATACCACCTCACACCAGTCAGAATGGCTAAAATTAACAAGTCAGGAAATGACAGATGTTGGCGGGGATGCGGAGAAAGGGGAACCGTCCTACACTGTTGGTGGGAATGCAAGCTGGTGCAGCCACTCTGGAAAACTGTATGGAGGTTCCTCAAAAAGTTGAAAATAGAGCTACCCTACGATCCAGCAATTGCACTACTGGGTATTTACCCCAAAGATACAAAAGTAGGGATCTGAAGGGGTACGTGCACCCCGATGTTTATAGCAGCAATGTCCACAATAGCCAAACTGTGGAAAGAGCCAAGATGTCCATCAACAGATGAATGGATAAAGAAGAAGTGGTATATATATACAATGGAATATTATGCAGCCATCAAAAGGAATGAGATCTTGCCATTTGCAACGACGTGGATGGAACTGGAGGGTATTATGTTGAGTGAAATAAGTCAAACAGAGAAAGACATGTAGCATATGATCTCACTGATATGAGGAATTCTTAATCGCAGGAAACAAACTGAGGGTTGCTGGAGTGGGGGGTGGTGTGGGAAGGATGGGGTGACTGGGTGATAGACACTGGGGAGGGTATGTGCTCTGGTAAGCGCTGTGAATTGTGCAAGACTGTTGAATCTCAGATCTGTACCTCTGAAACAAATAATGCAATATATGTTAAGAAAAAAAAAAAAGAAGAAGAAGAAGGTAGCGGGAGGGGAAGAATGAAGTGGGGGAAATCGGAGGGGTAGACGAACCATGAGAGATGATGGACTCTGAAAAACAAACAGGGTTCTAGAGGGGAGGGGGGTGGGAGGATGGGTTAGCCTGGTGGTGGTTATTGAGGAGGGCACATTCTGCATGGAGCACTGGGTGTTATGCACAAACAATGAATCATGGAACACTTCATTTAAAACTAATGATGTAATGTATGGGGATTAACATAAGAATAAAAAAAAATTAAAAAAAAAACCAACTAGGGTTTTAAGAAATAAAATATATAATTGTTCAAAAAAAAATACTTGGAACACTTAAGTAAATGGTATTTATAGATAAATGGAAGGAAACTACAATGTCCATTGGTTAGAATACTCAATATTGAAAAGGCGTCAGTTTTATTTATGTTGAATTGATTTATAAATATCAATTTAGTCCCTATTAAAATTCCAATAGGACATCTTAATGGCATTTGCCAAGCTTATTCTAAATTTTGTATAGAAATTCAAAAGGCCAAGAATAGGACAAGACACTCTTAAAATATGTGAACAAGGGGGAGAGAATATTTTAACTGTCAAGATATATTATAATGCTCTCATAATCAATGCAGTATGGTATTGGTTCCAAGATAAATGAACAGATCAATAGGACAAAGTAGGGGGCCCAGAAGGGGAGAAAAATTTCACACATATTGGTGTTTGATTTGTGACAAAACTGACATGCTGAGCAGTGAGGAAAGGACAGGCTTGCTAATGATGTGACAATCATGTGTCTACAGTGAATGAAATTATTCATTGCAATTCACACAACGTACCACCAAATCAGTACCGGGTGAATCAAAATCCTAAGAGTGGTAAACAAAATATAAATTTAGAAGAAGATATAGGAGAAAATGCACAAGAAATGCAAAGCATTAAGCATAAAGAAAATTATCGTTAGACTTTACTAGATCATTTTTAAGAGTTTTTGTTTAGTGAAAGCCACCATATTAAAGCATGAGAAGATAAGCCAGAGTGGAGGAAGATAGATATAACATATAACGTGGAGAAAGGACTGTACTCCTTTACAAATCAATGAATAAAAAAAGGCAGATGACCCAATAGGAATGGGTAAAAGACATGAGCAGGCATTTTCAAATTTACCAGTAAACGTGTGAGAATATGCTTGACTATTACAGTAGTTACTGGAGCAATGCAAATTAAATATTTAAATATATATATATAGTGGACTTAATTTACATTACTCCAGTAATATGTATGTACATATGTAATTGGTAAAGATTTAAAAGTCTGACAATGCCAAAGGTTAGTGAGAATGTAGGACAAGAAGTCTCCTACAATGCTGGTGGGGGTGTAAAATGTTATAACTACCTTCGAAAATGGTTTGGCAAAATTGTATAAAGTTAAAGATATGCATCCCTATTAGCAACAATTCCACATCTACTTATGCAACCTGCAGAAATGAGAGTCTGTGTACAACAAATTACACAAACAAGAATATTTACAACAGTTAGTTAGGAATAGAGGCACAACTCGGGTCCCTGTTGCAGGCGGGCAGGCATACAGGAAGGGATGCTCAAAGCTGGGACAGGAGAGCCTGGTCTGAAAGCAGTCTGCAGGGAGACAAGCACCTTAATCCCTCTGCTGTGGTCACAAGGCTATGAAAATGGAGGGAGAGGATGAACTTGAAAGAGATTTCAGCATGTCAGGAACACAGCCGGCACTGTTTGAGTGTTGGAGGAGGGGAGAGGGAGAAACAATGATTCTGAAGCTCTGAACCTCTCACACTGGGATGATGAGAACCTGGGGGGAGTGAAAAGGGAAGATAAGTTGACTTTGGAGGGTGGTGTATATAAGATGCTGAGATGTCATCCAAGAGATGTCCAGCGGGTTTGGGGAGAACACAGAATAGATCTGGAAGTGACTAAATCAAAGGGAGACATAGCTGAGCAAGGGAGTGGGAAACAGATAAGAGAATAAAAAAATCCACACCCCCCCCCAATAATTTTCACAGAAGGGGAAGATTTGTAGTTGAGCACATGATTGAATAATCAAAATCTATGAAACAAACAATATAAATGATAAGATGGCAGTCATATTTATCTGAATGAAAACAAAAATTGCTCAAATGTGAAATCTTCCATTATCATTCCATTTGGGGAGGTTGTGTCCCCAAAACATTGTAGTCCCGTTATGCCATTCCCAAGAGGCACTCCTGCACACATGTCTCTTAGGGTTCTGGTTTGCCACTTGAACTCCACTCCTTCTCACCTGCTAAACTTCTACTCATCCTCCAGATGTCCGCTCATGTATTCTGTTCTTCTCTTCATTCCTGCATTTATTGTTTCATGTCCTTTTCCCTCAGCAAATGTTTCTTGTATTTACTGAACATCTACTTAGTCCTGGGCACCATGACAGGTACTGCATGTTCAAAGCTGAAGAAAGCAGGCATGATCTCTGCTATCACACATCCTAAAACTTGTCTGAAACAAGTTCCCTGCCCTCACCACCAATCCTCACTCCCCACACCAGCAACCCAGGTATATTGGTTTCCTATTGCTACTGTAACAAATTACCACAGACTTAGTGGCTTAAAACAACACACACATAGTTTTAGAGGACAGAGGCTGAAATGAATCCTACAGGAGAAAATCAAAGTTTTGGCAGGGTTATATTCTTTCTGGAGGCTCTAGAAGAAAATCCATTTATTCCCTTGCTCTTCCCAACTTTTAGAAGCCATCTGCATTCCATGACTCTCGGCCTCTTCCTCCTTCTTCAAATCAGCAGCATGGTGGCATCATCAGATTTCTCTTTGACTTCTTCTACCACCACATCTTCTCTGATTCCCGCCCTCCCACCTTCCTCTCATAAGGACCCTTGTGATTACATCAGACTCCCCACCCCCCCGGATAATCTAGGATAACATCCCTATCTTAAGTTCTTAACTTAGTCAAGCCCACAGAATTCTTTTTGCCCTTTACAGACCTACTTACAGGTCTGGGGATTAAGATGTCCATTAAGGACAAAGATGTCCATCTTTGGTGGCCATTATTCTCTCCCCCACACCAGGTCACTCCTATATCTCCTTAGCACTTTGTGCATAATTTTTCCAGTCTTCAGAATATTTCAAACTACTAGTTCAATCAGCTGGTTTCCTGGCTTTGTTGTGAGTCTATGGAGGGCAGAGAACATTCTCTCTCTTGTTTACAATTCTACTGGCCTTACTTAGCACAGCACCCAGAGTCCTGAATATGTCTATACTGACTGCCTGCTTGAATGAATGAATGAACACATGAGATGCTTGATAATATGTGCACATGTTTTCCAAAGAGAATGTTGTGGTTTGTTCTAAATATTTCATAGCTCCTGTTTTCTTGAGAAATTAGAGGTGCAAATCTGCTTCTCAATAGTTAATTGGTATCAACAGAAAATCCCTTCTCAAAAAATTATGAGTGACTCACAGACTGTCAAGAACCTTTTGAAGTATATGAAAAGCACTCCTAAATTAAGCAACTATGAATACTTTTTAATTAAAGGAGTTAATGAATATTCTACAGGAAAGAACTGGCTTCCACAGTCTGGAGTTAATTGCCCACCCACACCTGATGGTTATTCCTTTCTGAAATGTTGTTTTTTGTAGATAAAGCCCATCATTTACCACATCCCACATGGGTGTACATTAGTTGTCTCCTTTGCACATGCTCCACACTTACCTCATTTTGCTTAAGGCAGGATATCAGCTGTGAATTCACTTTACTCTTTTCTATGATGATGTGATTTTTATTGCACTGGTTGATTTACTTAGAAGCTTAGAACACAAGGTTATAGCCATAAAATCAGTACAATGGCAGAACTGAGAGGGTACTGTGTAAAAGAAAACTTCACTTATTTGTGAAAAGATTTCAGAAGTGTCCATTCTATTTAAATTTTCATTTGAGTGAATTGGTAACTTTACCACTAAAGATGTCTTTTTTTATTTGGAAAAGGCATCATGAATTGTTTCTCTGAAAATAGCTTGCTTAAATTATTATCTACAACTACATGGCACAATTCATTTGTTTTATTTTGTTTCATTTTGAATGGTCTGAAAATATGCTCTATTTTGATTAAATGAATGGGAAAGAGGAAAATGGATGTAAAAATGAAAGACAAAGCAAGCACAGTGAGACAATAGAAGGGAAATTTTTGTACTGCTGTTGAAAAAACCCAAACACTTTTATAGTTAACAGCCTATCACCACTTAAGTTATGAAATAACTGTAAGAAAATATAGAGAATGACAAGTGCAATTTACAAGTGAAATAAGTGTGATAAGTTAGGGAAGAAGAAAAATTTGTTTCTTAAAGAATTTTTTGTACCTTTTACCACCATTTTCTGGTCATTTAGATCCAGTGATCAATCCCTCTAAATAATATCTAAATAGATTGTTTTTTCATGGTAGCATTGAGTTCAGATTGACAGATATGTTTCTTGTGAACTACTAGTGGCTTTCTGAAGCATGAGTTGATAAAAATTCTAAGATCTTTGACCTCAGTGGAAAAAGTACCATGATTGATTAGCCATGTCTATTTGGCTGAGGAATGGGGATGATAGAACTCATGCCATATAGTAATAGTTGTAGATAATAATTTATGTGGCTTCTTTCAGGAAAAGCAATTCATTGACATTTTTTTGACATTTCTAAATAAAACAATTGCTAATATTTTTTCAAATTATAGTTACTTTTTTTCCAAGCCTCTCCTGTAGATAGTACCAATGACAATTATGTTTTCTAGTAAATAAAGAATGAGTCTTAAAGATCTCAGAAAAATTCATATTTAAAAAATTTTTTATTTAACATAATAAAATAAAATTAAAAAAAAGAGGTTAGTGAAAATGATTGCTGAGTTTCAGTTTGTCTCTCTGTGAAATGAAGGTAATTAACCCATCCCATCTTCCTCTCTGAGTTACATAATAATTACCTGAAATCATGTTCAAATAATTAAAAGTTAAAGAGTTCAGAAGTAATCCGTAATTAAGTGAAAAATAGAAAAACTGGGAAGTGCTTGGAATCAGTCTTGTTAAACCACTGTTACCTTTCCACATTCAATGGTCAGCAGCAGCAACCTCTAAGAATTCTCCCTAACTCGAGGCTCTGTTTCTCCTGCAGATGACGTGTCACAGCCATGCCTAAATGAGAAGAGCTTTTTAATCCTGGATTGCAGTGGAGTGACTTTTTTTGACTATTCTGGAGTCTCCATGCTTGTTGAGGTATTTACATAGCTTGTGTTTGGACTGATTCTTTCCCTTTTCTGTAGTAACGGGGGTTTTCACCAGCTACTCTCTCAGCCCCGGGGTCTTGACTCCACTTGTTTCAACACTCACCTCACCCATTCTCCCCTAAGGACGTAGAACTTGCCGCCTCCCACTGCCATAGAGTTGTCTTCAGGACATCCCATCAAGCTTCTGGTGTGCGTATGTGTGGGGTCCAAGGGTGGGGGTAATCACATGGGGGTAATCAGAGAGGACAGAACACAGGCTTGGGATGTAGTGGGCATGATGTAGTGCCTGCTGGGCTGTCAGCTTACAGGCTTCTAGAAAGAAGAGTCCCCTCCATGGAAAAGTGGCCCTGGTGATGGCAGGATGTTTTCTCTTACCCTCATGGATGGGTGTAGTTTCACCAGATACTGTATCTGATCCCTCAAACAGTCCCCGGTGCAGGGGCTTTTCTCCATTCTATCGGATGATAGTGCTTACTTCTCTACCCCATGATCTTCATGGTGTCTCCTTGGTCCTGGTGTGCAAAATATAAAACTGCTTATTTCCTTAAAATGAACATGGCTCACAGGACATTTCTACAGAAAGAAGAACACCTAATTTTTCTTTTTTTCTTTTTTTTTTTTTTTAAAGATTTTATTTATTTATTTGAGACAGAGACAATGAGATACAGAGAGCATGAGAGGGAGGAGGATCAGAGGGAGAAGCAGACTCCCTGCCGAGCAGGGAGCCCGATGCGGGACTCGATCCAGGGACTCCAGGATCATGACCTGAGCCGAAGGCAGTCGCTTAACCAACTGAGCCACCCAGGCGCCCAGAACACCTAATTTTTCTAATTCAAGGAAAACTCGGACACTTCTGGAATTTTTTTCCTCCACTTATTTTTTAAAAGATTTTATTTATTTATTTGTCAGAGAGAGAGAGAGCGCACACAAGCAGGGGGAGCGACGGGCAGAGGGACAAGCAGGCTCCCTGCTTAGCAGGGAGCCTGATGCAGGACTCGATCCCAGGACCCTGGGATGGGAGCCTGATGCAGGACTCAATCCCAGGACCCTGGGATCATGACCTGAGCCAAAGGCAGACACTTAACCTACTGAGCCACCCAGGCATCCCTATTTTTTTTTAGTAAATACTATGTCAACAGGGAAGTTACCTCCTTTTTCCATTTGTTCTCTCCCTCAGTGTCTTAAATTTGTTGGGGAAGGGTCTTGAGGATGGAGCAACATCTGTTCCTCAACTGTCCTCGGTCCTCCACCAGCTTCTGCTGCATGGAACTCAGCTCTCCTGTTTCTGGGTATCTGCTCCCCAGGGGTTCTCTACCCTTGCCTCATAGTCTCTCCCATGGGTAGCTTTGTATTCTGTCAAAAACTTAATCAAAATCCTGTGAAAATTTCTGGAGCTCTTTCTCTGCTTATCTCCCTCATTTCCATTACTCTCTCCCACAGATTTCGCCCACCTAATCCTTCCTGAACTCTACTTCCGTCTGCTCAGCTCAGTGAAGCTCTTGCATTTTACTCAGGCATCCATCACTCTCTGGCCCAGAAGCAGCTTTGTGCAGAAAGCTGAGCTCTTAGAGAGCTTGTCTCATCTGTCTTCTTTCTCTCAGGGAACTCAGTCCTGTGCTCCCTGTTCCCACTGTCTAAAAACAGTTGTTCATATATTTTTGTTCAGTTGTCTACTTATTTATGAAGGATGGGATGGTCTTGTGTTAGTTACTCATCAGGGCAAGATGCAGAAATTGGACATAGGGCTTGAAAGATTTAAGATCAGTAGTTTCTAGACTGTTTTACATTATGGGTGTTGGTTGTTTTCTGTGGTGTTGTGTGGTTGTGCCTCTATTCATTTATAAATATAAATTTGAAATGTCCGAACTCCCAAATTCAAGATAGAGGTCAAAAAAACAAAAACAAAAACAAGAAACATAGTGCAAAGGTCAACTTCAGTACTTCAGTTTTTGTTTTTTTCCATTTATCTTCACAGTTTTAAAATACTACACAATGGAATTATGAGATAAATCAACCGATGCATTTTATTTTTAGGTTAGTGAAAAACAACATTTGCTCTTGGCCTGGTGTTTCCTATCTGTATATAGGACACCAGCAGTTTTGTGTCAATTTGCCTTTTTAATTTCCTTATTACTATTTGGTTTATTTCATCATGATTACAGTAAATTATGATGTATATTAAGAACACTGACTTTAAAGATAGATAAATCCTGGCTCTGAATATTAGCCATATAATGAGTTCCATGATCTGGGCTTAAGTATTTACTTTTCTGTAAGCTGAAAGTAGACACACCCACTTCATCAAGTTGTGAAGCTTTGCAATGATGTATTGCAAAGAAAGCACACCACAAAGTTTCTAGAAGTTAATAAGTACTCAATAATTCTAGCTTTTATTATTTGTTTTCATTTTGCAAAAGTCATTTCTTAAAATGCAAATAGTATCATTTTGACTAACATTAGTTTTTAGTTTCAGCTGCTGGAAGAGGGTCTAGAGTAAAGAAGCACAGAGTCTCTTGAGCCGTGCATGTCTTCTGCTTCCTAACGTTCCTGGATTATTTCCTTAGTCACTGTAGTGCTAGGAACTTCCGCTGTGAGTTATAGGTTGAAGGAAATGGAATGACTTTTATTTATTCTTCTACTTAGGACACTGGGAAGGTCAGTGAACTGGAGATTATGTTTATCAACATCAATAAACCACCTGTAGCAATGTGTTTGTGCTTCCTGAGCTTGAGAAAAAGTCAAACACTCACAAGTCACCTTGAATTAATCCTTTTTAACTTTATAAAAACAGGAACCATTTATTTTGGCAAAGTTTCAGTCCATGTATTGTTCATTTGTTTGCTTATTTATTCATGCTCAGAGTGACACATCTCCTATTATTCTGCAATTCTTCTAACATATAACGCTTACTTCAGGAACAATAGAAGGGAAAATTTTTGAATGTATTATGCATACTCTTAGAATGTGTTGTAAATGCTTTCTATATTTTATATATAAGATACTTTTCTATTACATAACCAAATCCATCCTGTTGCTAAAACTTCTCAATTTATTTTCACTAAGTTTCATGGGTTGACTTTGGTCTGGGTGAATTCAAAATCTGGGCCTTCAATAAGTTGTTCCTCCATGGTGTTTTCTAGGACATGAATGAGGTAAGACTCTAAAATACGCCAAGCCCTTTAGTTAGGACCCCTCATCTTGATGTACTTTTAAAAATGGAAGTTGGGCAATCAAACTTGGCTTCAATTATTTTAGTTCTCAGCTTACCATCCAGGGATGGGACTTGAGAGTCCATGAATAATCACAACTTGTTGTAAAATATTAAACTAAGCAGTATGTCAGCAGTTTTCATCACTTTTATCAATGGGTCCTTGACTTCTAGTCAAAGAAGTTTGAGAACAACTTTCTATCATTCTTACAGGGAAGGAAATGTGGTGTTTTAATTTTTATTAAATGAAGTTTCATTTATTAAATGAGCATGTAAGTAGCCAAACTTAGTTGCAAGAAAGGTAAATACCCTGCTGCATTAATCTTAGTTGGCGAAGGCAGTCTTTTAGAAGTTTGCTGGGGTGAGCCTGACTGTGTAGCAATACCTCCCTCTGCTGGTCTGATATCATAAACATTGGCTTTTTTGGGTTGTTTTTAAATAGTAATTCTCCTTTCTTGTTAAGCCCATCTTTTTCTTTCCAGCCCGCTCTCCTGAATTAATTATGGGTATACTATTTTCATCCCTCCAGGCTTACAATGACTGTAAGAGCAGGAGTGTGGATGTATCATTAGCACATTGCACAGGTAAGGGAGGGTTCTCGGCTAACATTGAACATGATCCTTCTGCTGCTCCAGCTAGCCTTACATTACTTGTGTTTTCTTGTAGCTTCCTTGATAAAAGCAATGAAGTACTATGGAAACCCAGACTCAGAGAAACCAGTTTCTTTTGACTCAGTATCTGCTGCACTAAGTAACATCTATTCAAGTAAGGTGAGCCATGCAGGTTGGCATGCGGGAATTATACGAAAAATTAGAATGTAGAATCAAAAGCTTTGCTTTTTTTTTTTTTTTTGTATTAGCCTATTACTCCTCTCAGAGTCCTCTGCTATAATAAAGGAATTTTTCCATTCCTTACTTGGATTGGTTATGAACATTGTTTAATAATTGGGTCTTCTAATAATATCATGGCTTAGAGGATTTGGGGATCACTTATTAAGTGCAAACTGCTTGCTTGTAAAATAAATGCTTCTTCCAGGATCTACTATCCTGGGAATTTGAATCCACCTCTGTCAAATGCTAAAACTTTATATTAGCCTTATATAGCTTTTTTTTCCTGCTCTGATACCCTTGCCTCTAAGTTCATATTGCCGTCTTTGGAAATATTATTTGCAGAGCCCAGCACTCCCATGATATGAAGCATCACAGTTATCCTCCAAATACTGGGCTTTATAGTTAGTCTTAGAGCTGTTCCTAGAGCTTTGATTTCCTGCAATTTTTCTTTGACTTTGAATCGTTTTGCTTTTCCTCATCCCTAGAACAGCATTTAGTACTTCCCAGAGTCATCCCTATCACATTCAATCAGAACAGTATGTATTTACAAAATAATAATAATGACAACACAATTATTACTATTACTATTATTATGATATATCTAACATTTATTGGATGTTCCTTATATTACAGAAATATCCTAAGAACTTTACCTATATTAATTCATTAGACTTGCCACAACCTATATTATTATTTAACCTCTTTTTAGAAATGAGGAAACTGAGGCCCAGGGAAGTTATACCATTTGTAAGTAGGAGAGCTGGTTTCAGAGTCAGCAGTCTGTCTGACCTTGGACTTGGAGCTTTCAACCACCGTACTCTCATGCCTCACAGAATGTCTGTTTGCTTAACTTGGCTGGATAGCTTGCATCAGTTGCTACTGTTCTTTGATTATGGTACCAATTTAAGAGTGGAACATGTGCTTATTTCTTCCTCTTCTATTTTAGAATTTGAGCAAACTCAGTGATCACGGTGAAGTCTGAGACCCTTTTGCTGCAGTTCAATTCTTGCCTTTAGCAACTGCCCTGAAGAGGCCATACATTCTCTGGCATTTTGCACAGCCTTTTTTGTTGTTGAGATCCTATAGATGACCTGGACTATAAGGATGATGTGACTTAATAATCACGTAGCCACTGGTCAAGATTCACCAGCAATTTTTCCTAATCTTTGTTAGTAAGCAGATTTACTTAGTAGGTTATTGTAGACTTATTTTATAAAAATTGGTATGCATTTAGATTTAGTTGTATTGAAAGGTAAACATGAATTTATTTCCTTTGCCATGGTATTTGGTGGTGTTTTATTTCCCTTTTTTTTGTAAGTAAACTTGCAAAACTGAGAAACACTTTGTCATAAGAGGTCTAGAACATTTGCAAGCCATTTGTAAAAATCCAGGATCATCTGTAACTAATACATAAAAACAACTTAGCAAATGTGCCATATTCCCCTCCAAAAAACAAAAAACTCATTAAACATCAATAAGATTAATACAATAGGATATGAAATTCACAGAAATTAAGTCCAACGAAAACAAATGACAAACTAGAAACCACTGTTCTTCATGTCCTTCCATGCAAGGAAGTCTTCAAGACTATTTTCAAGATAACCAGTGTCCCAGTGAAACCAAGTTCTTGACATTAGTCTGTTTTACTCTGAATACTGGAAATGCTTAGCCCTAAATTCTACATTCCAACCCCATAAAGTCTCTGTTTTTACCTTAGGTTTGATTGAAGCCAGAGCATATAGAATTTGCACATTTTATATTTTGTCACAAATATGATTTTTAGATGAGAAAATAAATACCACCCGTAGAATAGCTTTATGCTATTCTAATATACAATTAACTGTAGTAGTTTGGGATTTTCCTATTTCAGAGAGACAGTCAACATAATATAATACAATTTATCTCTCTATCCATTTAGATAGATAGGTCTCCATAGTATGTTTTTCTTTTTCTTTTGCTAGAGTAGAGCTTAGATATGTGATTATCTGTAAAACTACCAAATCAATAGGATAATTGACAAGCACCATAGCCCAGGGTGACCTGTATAAATTACTGTTTTCATGCTTATACATATATTTTCAATCATGTACAATTACAGAATTTCATATTTTTATCAATTTGATACACTTATGAAGAAATCTCATTTTTCTAAGATAGGTCTGCTTCAGTTTGAAGGTACTGGAACTGTTCTTGAAATTACCAGTATAACAAAAAGTCAAGTACTTTAAAGTGAATTTGAAAAGTAGGTTGAAAACAAAACTTAAAGACTGATCATTTGGGTATTTTTGTGGGCATCTATATGAGAATTTGCCTGCCAAGTGATATAACAGTCCCTAGCAAATGTGTGGTAAACATTCATATGGTCCTTAATTTTCACATTAAGTGATAGGTAGGACAATGTGATAAAACAATGGGGAATAATAAATGTTTTGAATCTCATAACTTAACCCCCTCCATTTCAATTTTTGTTGACACGAGTGAAAAAGAAAAGTCTTTGTCCTAAAGGAAGCCTCAATCCTTTCATCTCTGATTTGGATTGAAATGAGTGAGGACAACTTTCATTCTCATCAAATATTGTTCCAAGAAAAAGTGGAGGTAATAGTTGGAGGTAAAATTTCCTTAGAGAAAGGAATTTCACTCTGTTTTATCCATTTAAATTATCCCAGTGGTGGATGGTGGCAACATTTACCATCCGGAATCCATTGATATTGGCACATAAAGATAAGTCAAAGAAAGTTAAGAAGAGAAAATGTATTTTGCTGTGTATAAATTGATATTCTGCTGTCCAACTTCGGCCTATAGCTAAATTCATGCACTGCAGGCATTTTATAATTTGTTAGAGATTATGGGCCATGGATGACCTTAAAATCATTACAGTTAATCATGCTTTGTTCTATTTTATTGTTAAAGGTGACACAGTATTGTCTGAGCAGGTGTATTTGAACTCATTTCAGTGTTTAAAGTAGAAGTTTAATGGATAAAACTTAAAAGCCAGAACTTGAGTGTCAGATGTTAATGTTGTTTTCAAAGTAAAGGAACACCAAACCCTGTGCCAGGTAAAGCTCTTTGTTCTGTCTTCTTCTGCATACCAAAGTCACAATGACTTCTTAACCTGGAAGAATTCCTTGGAATTGAGTTCTGAGAGTTTAAAGTTGAATATGAGTTTTGTACACACAAGGATCTAAAATACACATATTTATTTCAAAGCAAGCATTAACAAAGGAACTATAATATGGTCTTGATGCTAGAATATTTCTAGTCATGCTAAATTATTTTTATGAGATCACCTTATTTTTATATATGATAAACTACTTCCACATTACTTACTATGGTAAAATAAAATTAGAAAAAATTAAAACTGACCTATAAGAGTGTTAAGGACCTAATAGAATGACATATATAAATTAAGCATAAAATATGAAACCAGGAAAAGACCGTTAACATTAAATTTATGCAAATTAAATGCCCTTAAATTTTACCATTTATCTTTCATTTTAAAGGTTATTTGCCCCCGATTATATGATTCAAGTGTTATAAGGTCTAGCTTGAACTACTTTGCGGTAATTTATTTGACAGCTCTCTATTCTATAAATGCGTAATGTAATGAGGAAAGAGATCTTTCTTTTTTAATGAAAACATTAATGTGTTAATACCCTGTATGGATAATGTTTGACATTTAGTGGTTACCAAAATATATTAGTATGTTGTTGAACATACATATGCCTTAAAAATGCACGTTCTGTATTCTGTGGGATGATCTAATTCGATATAGCATATGCTTTTTGGCAGTGAGTTTGTTGCCAGATTTCAAATAGGGAGTTAAGTGATGCCTTCACAATCCAAAGATTTTTAGTTAAAAATCATGTAGTCTAATATGCCACATTTATTTTTTTATATTTTTCAATGCATTCAATTATCTCTTTTATAATTCTTTGTACTAACTCAGCACGTAACAAGCAATTTACATGGAAATAAATTGAAATATGATAACTATTATGCTTGAATAGATTTGTGTCCATTATTTCAAAGTATTTACTCTCCTGCAAAGCAAATAATACATATTGCTTTCTTAGACTGACCAGGGTGTGTTGAAAGTTCTTGGAAGTATCCATCATGCTTGGTAATTTGTTCTTACAAAATATCAAGCTAGGATGGTAAGGTATTATCCCTTCACTAATAAGGGCACTTTCTGCTGTGAGACAACATCTACACAAGCCTTTCACCAGGTTTACACCTGTTACATTCTAATTGTCATTAATGGGTCTACGCTCATTTTCTGTTTGTTTGGGTTCTTCATTTATGTGTTGTTTGTCTTTCCCGAGTGTCTAGGCCAGGCCCGTATTCTTCAGCATTGTAAAGGTTGCCGTTCCAAAGATCAGAAGCTAAGGCATGCTTCTAGGTTTTGGAGATATAGCAGTGAATAAAACAACAACAACAAAAAAATCCCTGTCCTCATGGAGCTTATATTCTAAAAGGGAAAACAGGGCATCAATGGATAAATGTAAAATACACTTATTGTAAGTTAGATGATAATATGTGCTAATAAGAAGAATAAAGCAAGGAAAGAGGATAGGAAGTATGGCGGAAAGTGGGTGCCCTAGACAAGGTGGCAGGAACAGTGACTAGTCAGAGTGTCTTAGTCTGTTCAGGCTACCGTAACAGAACATCACAGACTGCAGGACTTCTGCAACAGACATTTTTCTCTTTGAGTTCTGTAGGCTGAGAAGATAAGGATGAAGGTGCCAGTTTTTTGTGAGAGCTCTTTTACTGGCTTGCAAATGACTACCTTCTTGCTGTGTCCTCGCCTGGTGGGGAGAGAGAGGGAGAGAGAGCGAGAGAGAGAGCTCTCTATCTCTTTTTATAAGGACACTAATCCTATCAGCTTAGGACTTCACCTTTATGACCTCATTTAACCATTATTACTCCTTATAGGCCTTGTCTCCAAATACCCGTATCTCACACTGGGAGGGTAGAGCTTCCAACATAGGAACTTTGGAGGGAGCGAGACACAATTCAGTCCATAGCAAGGAGTTACAAGTTTCGTATATATTTAAAAAATTTTCTTTTTTATGTCCGAAAAACACGCTTACTAGAATTTTATGTTTAATAAAATGTAATGTTTTTGCATCAAAACGTGATAATCATGAACTATGTGGTTAAAGCATTGCTAGAGACAGTAGGTTAGCATAGACATTGCTAACCATACCTGCTTCTTAGAGAAGGTTCTGAGTGAAGTGGTGAGAAATGGGTTGATAATATACCAATGGCTATTCAGAAGATGAGCCGTATCTTTTGGTGATGGTTCCTAATGATTAGCCATCTAATTAAAGAAGATAGAATTGAATTAGTTAATTTCTTTTTAAGCTATCATATTGTTTTAAAGAAAACACCAACAGAGACATGCTTAATTCTACCAGTTGTCACAGAGACTAGCACAGAACAGAGTCTGGATGCTAACTGCAGTGAGAGGCTTCACTTTTTTTTTTATTTCCTTGCTTTGAGTTTTTTGTTGTTTTGTTTATTTTTTTTTTAAGAAGGAAAGGATGCTAGGTTACTACACACTAGCTAAGTGCTCTGAAATGATCTCCTTCAGAGTAGGCATTATATACAAATCCTTACTTGTTTTCTCTTGATTTAGCAACAGGAAGGTCATTTTGTTCAAATGTATCTCCTTTTTGTCCTAAATTATAAAGACCCACTCTCTCTATTAAGTATATAGGAAGCTTTGCAGTATTTTTTCCTATTTTGAGCCTCTGGTTCTTATGACCACATTTAGAAACTGGCTAATTAATAAACCCAGTAAGAATATATACTTATTAATTGCTACAGTAAAAAAATGCTTCAATAGTAAAATAAATGAAAATAAAACTAGAGTTCTATCTTTATTTCCTTTGCTTCTAGAGTTATTTTTTCCTTTTTGGTTTTGAAGTAAGTTCTGCCTTTGTGAGGATAGAAAAGAGAGGAAAGAGAGAGAGCCTCTTTTATAATGTCTTTCCCAGGTCAACTTCCATAGTTAAGCCCCCTGTTGCTTTACTTCCTTACACTTTGGTTATATATCCTAACAGGGTTCCCAAGCTTCCCTATTGTCTTAAATTTGTAGTAAGGGAATTACTGTTTAAATAAAGGTGGCTTTACTTAGGTTAACAAAGCCTGAGAGAGTGCAGGGAAGGGAGGGCAGGGAACACAGTGACCCGGCATGGGATGGGTTTGGAGGAGGAAGAAAGATGGAGGATAAGGGCAGGTTTGCCGAGGGTGGTGTGTATATGAGGAGGAGGTTGGCTGCATGAGTGACTCTATGGTGGTATGATTTCAGCGGTATCTGGATGTCTCCTGAGTCCAGTTATTTGCCTTACCAATCTTTTAAGGGGTCTGAGGTTCTCATCATGAGTCATTTATTTAAGCTGGAGTAAATATTATGAGAGAGGAAAAACACACGTAAGCCATTGCCATGCATTGTGTGAGCTTTAGGAAGGACTAGTTCATCTAATTGGCTTATAAGACTTTGTCCTAATTTTGATGAGGAAGGCTGGTTTGAAATTGTTTGGAGCTCAAGGTGCTGCTGAGGGCAGGGTTAGGAGTGGTGGTGTGGTGTTAGAATGCAGGCTGGTGTGGCAAGGGGGGCCAGATGGTGATGTTGGGGAGGCAGGCTAATGCCCCTGGCGTTCTTGGATGATCAGGGCCTTCCTTGTCCCTCACCCCAAGGACAGAGACACAGTGGAAGCAGGGTTCATGAAGCCAAACAATTCTTCCCACATAGCAGCTTTTCCTGGGGCTTGGCCCTATGCCTTTTGCTTTGGCTCTGGAATTAAAATTTGAGAATAGCAGTGTGACTGCCAAAAACAGGATTGACATACCATTCTTGTTTCGTGTAAACCTTTTCTTTTTTTCAGTTGCCTCTCCTCATACTGCCAATGAAAATATTGAAGTAGTAAGGGTCTCGCTCAACAGAGTAGAGGTTTTATCAATTAAAACCAGTCCAATGATGGTGCCAGATATCTCCTAAATCTTAGTCGAAATGTGATCCTGATGATATCTGCACCAGAGTCACCATGGGTATTTGCTAAATATGCAGATTCAAGCACACTACCCAAGACCTAGTGAATCAGAATTTCTTTGAGTTGGGCTTGGGAGTAAGGATTTTTATCAATCATCTGCTTCAGTTTTGCACCCTATAGTTTGGAATCCTCGTCACAAAGGCCATCTTTGGTCTGGTACTTGAGAGAAACCCTGTACTCTGTTAGGCTCTATTTGGGATTGTGCACTGATCACTATGTATTCTAGATATATGGCAGATCTGTGGTGCTATCCTTGAGGAAGCAGAACTGGGTGTATAGTTGTGACACGCGGCAGAGGACCACATCAAATTCACCGTAGCTTTGGGTCATTATGAATTTGTGAGAGTCAGAAAGTATCTGAAACATACCATCCCTATTCATATATTCCTGGGTGAGCTTCCTAAGACTGGAAGTTTGTATTTAACACCTTTCATCATGGAAAATGTTAGTCTCCTTCTCGTTTCACAAATGTATACTGTTTCTCACAGGTGCTGTTGCAGTCATGGTCCCCTCCTCCAGGTTGCGGCTCACACATTAGCCATTAGAAACAGATTGTAAAAGAGAGTGAGAGAGATTTCCCTTCTAGCCTCAGGCTTCATGGGTAATTGTTTTCTTTCAACACCTTCATTGAAATTCCCTGTGTAATGCTACCAGAATGAATTATAGTTAAACCTTTTATTCTGCACATATGGAACTGGGATAAAGAGATGGTGCCAGCGATGTTACTCAGCTACTTTCAGTTTGGGGATTGAGGCTGATGTAAACCATCGTTAACTAGAGAGAAAAGAATATTCAATTATGAATCACTGCCAGATGTGTGAATGTATGTCTTTGGGTTTCATGTTTCTGGAATCCACTTACTGTGGGATATTCTTTATCTACTTTTTAAGTGATTCTCGTTCGATGGGTAATAGATTTAATTGCCCTACATATGCCAAAGATCAAAAATTAGTAAGATATGTATTTGGACTCCACCTCACAAGAAAAAAATAAAAGGAAATTGTTCTAAAGTAAATGTTATATAACAATGTTCTGCAAACCCACGTCCCGGGGGAGCTGTGAGGAGGGCCCCAACTGCACAACTTCCAGTGCCTTTCTTGCCCCAGGCCGATCATCCTGCTTGATGCCAGTGTGAGGGAGAGAGAGGGTAAAATAAAACAGGACATAATAATTGTTAGAGAAATGGTTTGCGGTCTGAGTAGAACTGGAAGGGTGTCTAATCTGTGTGGTCTGACATCCTAGATCCCAACCCTGGGGTATACACAGACCACCAGATTGTTTGGAATCCAAATGAGGTAGCTGGAAGGTGGTCATATTTCTTTCTTTTTTTTTTTTTTTTCTGTTTTTTGCTTTTTTAAATTTAAATTCAAGTTAACATATAGTGTACTATTAGCTTCAGGAGTAGAATTTAGTGATTCATCGGTTGCATATAACACCCAGTGCTCATCCCAACAAGTGCCCTCCTTAATACCCATCAACCCATTTACCCCATCCCCTCACCCACCTCCCCTCCAGCAACCTTAGTTTGTTCCCTAGAGTTAAATGATCCCATTTCTGCAGATTGGTGTCTGAAAATTCCCAGTCTCTAGCCTGAAGTGGGGCTTACAGCTGTCTGTCAGTGCTTTCACTTCTCTGTGCTCAGTGATTCTGCCATCCCTATTTTCCAGTATTTCCAACCCTCACTACATCCTTAACCCCCTTTTAAATCCCATTCCTTAGGATCTTCCAGAGGTAACCATGCCTCCACTTTTAGGAGGCATGGTTCTGCATTTTCTCCCTCAATTTCCTACTGATCCTGGCCACCCAAGGATATATACATCCAAGCCCTTATACACTTGTATTGTTTGAGCATCACTGGATGAGTTTTCTTTCTTCTAATCAAGATTAAATCTGCCACATGGAGTTTTTCTCCTCCCCATCTTTCTTTGTTAGTTTATTTTGTTTTTTGTTAAATCAAAACTTTCACCTTGCTTTTCCATCTTGTTCCACCAACTAATCCCTCTTTCCAGTGTCTTCAACCTATTTTATTTGATTGACTGTAACCTTGGTCTATAAAGAAATCTTTGTTGTCTTATTCCCTTCCCTCAAAAAAAAAAAAAAAAAGTCTTCATCTGGCTATGCTTCCTTTTCTACCTTTTCTCTCCACTCATCGTCAGTCTCTGCTGAATAATTTTCACTCCAGTTTGTTGAAATGAGTCAACATTTGCTGCCTCGACTTGCTCATCTCTGGCCTTTGCAATCTGATCTTTTTCCCCATCTCACTTTTAAAAGATTCTGGAGAAAATTATCATTCACTTCCAAATTCCCAAACTTAGTGACTACTTTTCAGTCCTCCTCTTACTGATTTTCTTTGCTTCTCATACTCAACCACGATTGCCTTCTTAAAATCTTAATTATAATCCTACATTTTACAAGCCCCTGTTTTGTCGTCATTCTCTAGAGATGAGATGGCTACCCTTATCCAAAATTTGGTTTAAGACTGATGATGCCACACAGGCACCAAGAGGGTTTGAAAAGGTTTATTACTTACATAATCAGCTTCCTGGAGAGAGCAGGGCAGGCCTCCCAAGCTGGTCAAAAATGATTTAAGAGATCAAGGGAAGGAGACTAGCCTGAGATTTTTATGGTGGTTAGGGGGTGTGGCTGAGGAAAAGGTTGGACTTCCCACAACAAAGGAGGAAGCACCAGGCTTTCTTATCAGCTTGCCCAGATGTGGGGCAGAAGGGAAAGAGTGAGGTATGAGGCTTAAAAGCCGTCAGCAGTGGTCAGACATCAAAAATGGATTTAGATTCTTTATAACAATTCACCCAATTTACATTAGATGCCCACCTGTTCTTTCCTCTAATGTTACACTGACAACATTTTATCGAATTCTTTATATGCTTTTAGAGTCATCAGCTATGTAAGAATTATTGTATTCCTGGCCCATTAAATGTTATGGTTAATATGTATTTGTTGAAGGGATGAATAAAATGGTCAACCTATTAAAACTAAAACTATATGAAGATGTTAAAAACCTAGGAATCAACTAAAGAGAAGAGGTTGGCATCTATCTTTAGAAGACTCAAGGTCAGTGTGTGTAGGACAGGCTGAACAAGGTCAGTGGCTTGAGGTAAATCTGGAGATGGAAATAGAACTTTCCTCATGAGAAGGTTGCTGTCTCTGTTGAGCAATTTAAGCTTGCCAGTTTTTGATCACAATTACATTGCAGCTTCTTAACCTTACCTCCTAGGTAAGAACCCCCCCACGACCCTGGTCCATGAGGGATATGTTCTAAAACCCCCAGGGGATACCTAGAACTGCAGATAGCACCACATCCTATATACCTTGTTTTTTTTTTTTCCTGTACATAAATACCTATAATAAAATTTAATTTAAAAAGTAGGCACAGTAAGAGATTAACAACAATAATAATATAATAGAACAATTATAACAATATACTATATAAAAGTTCTATGAATGTGGTCCCTCTCTCAAAATATCTTATTGTACTGTACTCACACCCTTCTTGAGATGACACGAGATGGTAAAATGCCTCCATGATAAGATGAAGAGAAGTGAACCACCCAGGCCTTGTGGCATAGTGTTAGGCTACCACTGACTTTCTGAAGGAGGATCCTCTGCTTCTAGACAGCGTTCGACTTTGACCGCTGGTAACTGAAACCAGGGAAAGCGAAACCACGGATAAAGGAGGACTACTGTCATATAAAAAGAGAAAATCAAGATATTAACTCACCATTACAATTTGCTATATTTCATTACCTACTAAAAACCCTGACCTGAGTCAATGGAACTTACGGGGTAGTAGACTTGGGATCGATAGAAAGATGAACGTTTTAGCAGTCAATTGTAGTATGTTAATTATCCATTTCTTCTTAACAAATTACTCCAAAACATAGTGAGTTGTCATTTCTCATGATGGTGCAAGTGGCTGGACTCTGCTCATCTCCCCTGGGCTCACCCAGGTTGCTGCACTCAGCTGGTGAGGGAGCTGGGGGCTGGGCTCACCTGGGACGCCTGATGAGTGCGCTCGCTCACCCACATGGTCTGCACTTGGGCTTCCTCATCAGCCTGCTGGTCTCAGGATTCTACGAGAAGGAATGCAGCAGCTACAAGCCCTCTTGAGGCTTCGGCTCAAGAACTCAAAAAATGTCACTTCCACCACAAATCTAGCCCAGTTTCAAACAAAAGAAGAAATAGACTCCATGTCTGGGTCGGAGGAGGAGCAAAACCACTTTGCGGACAGGGATGTGTATAATGTTGTAGCCATGAAACAATATGGCTACTTTTAGTTTTCTAAAACTAAACTATTTTCAGAGTCCACTTCTGATGACACAAATTATTCACATTCCTTCAACATGAAAAATATGCTCACTCTCATCCAGGGACTCCAAAGGCTCACACTAATTATTACACCAGGCTTGAAGTCCGGGATCTCATGACCAGTGTCTAGTTCAGTACGAGGGGAAGCTCCTTAGAGGCAGCTTCTTTTGATGCTGAGAGATGCGAACTAGAAACACAAGTGATCTTCCAGCTACACACTCAATATAAAATGGTAACACAGGGGCAGAGCACACCCAACACCCAGGTCTTGGTTTCAAATACCACCATCCAGGAGAGGGAATCAGTGCTCCTTGGAGAAAAGGCTGATTCTTCATTAGAGAATCTCGTTAGGGCTGGAGCAGTCTAACCATAAACAAACAAACAAACAAACAAAAAACAAAAAAACCCCCAAAACATCACAAAAGCCCAAGTTGAGGGTCAAAGACCTCTAATTTGTCTTCAAAATACCTTCAAAACACACCTCAAAACTGTCAAGATTGTCCAATGCAAAGAAAGATTAAAATAATGTCACAGCAGAGGAAGTTAAGGAGACGTGTCATTGAAATGTATTGTGGGACCCTGCAAAGTATCTTGAAACAGAGCCTTAGGAGAGTAGGAAAATTAGGACATGAGGGAAAAAGTAGTGGAACTTGCATAAACTGTAGACTTTAATTAATGGTAACGTACCAACAGTGGTTCCTTAGTTGAGACAAATACTTTATAGTTTTGTAAAATGTTAACAGTTTAAGAAAATGGATGAGGAGTATGTGGGAACTCTGTATCAAATTTGCAGTTTCCCAGGAAATACAAAAACTCCTCTAAAATTAAAAAAAAAATAGATAAAAAGTAAAGAATGGGAGGGGTGCCTGGATGGCTCAGTGGGTTAAGCGTCTGCCTTCAGCTCAGGTCATGACCCCAGAGTCTTGAAATCAAGTCCCGTGTCAGGCTCCTTGCTCAGCAGTCTGCTTCTCCCTCTCCCTCTGGCCCTCAAACCAGCCCCCCCCACACGCCCCCACCCTCAGCACCCCCCCACCCCTGCTCATGCTCTCTTTTGCTCACTGTCTCTCTCTCTCTCTCTCAAATAAATAAATAAAATCCTAAAACAAAGAAATAAATAGAAATGAAGAATGGGAAGCATGTAGTAGTCAGGATTTTGCAGTAATTCTGAAAAGCTATTGGGTACACATCACCAGTTTTCCCTCCTGGGCAGGCAATGCTTGTTCCTTGATCAGGGTCCAAACCTGCAGCCTGCGAGTGACTCATAAATCAATCCACTGTTCTCAGATCTTGGCTCCACGCTCTGGCCTTTTGGTTCTGCTCTCCAAGATGCCTTCTCTTTTTGATCAGAAGTCGCTGGTGTTCACAGCTAGGTAGCTGTCTCAGCCTGCTTCTTTTTCATAGAAGATCCAGAGGCCTTTTTTTCTTATTATTTAAATTTTCTTGACCATTTTTGTTCCTCTTGGCCCAAGGAGGAAGGGTTTGTGTCAGTACCAATTTCTTAAAATTTTCATCAATCTTACTAGGGTTAATGCCATGCCCCAAAGGTGACATCCATGATTCTTTTGGGGACAGAACTCTATCAACTTTGGGAATATAAAAGTGCTGTGGGACAACACATTTTCAAATTTTAGAAACCTTTTTGACTGATTAGAAGTCTACTAGCCACCAACTGAAGTCTTTCTGAGATCTTAGCAAAGGGTTTTGTAACTATAGACTTACATAGGTCTTTTCGCAAAGATCATTTCTTACAAAGCATCTTCTATGGGATGGAAATGTGAATCAGTGTTCTATTTCAACCCAGCAATTCCTAGCTCTTCCACATCTCCTCTAAATTCTGCTTTCCAACTGAGAAGTTTTCTTTTATTTCATCTCTCTCTTCCCTCACCTTATCTGATGCAGCTAAAACGAAAAACAAAAGCAAAAAACCAAATGGCACTTTCAACAATGCCTGACACTCCCCTGAGATCATACATTCATTTTCTATATTCCAAGCTCCTGTACGCAATATTGTCTCAGTTGAGCTGCCTCCTTCTAACTGAATTGCCTTTTGACCAGTCTCTGACCAAGCTTCCTCACGGCTCCTCCAGCCACCGCTGATAAGCCACCTTCCAGGCCCCTTGTTCCCCTCCTTCCTCTCCACCTGCTAACTCCCACTCCCTAATCTGTGACCTAAATAGTTAGTTGCCCCTGTCCCATCTCATGAATTTCTTAGCAAAATTCTTTGGCCAGAATACCTGCATTGTATCTCACTTCCTTTGTCGACAGAGAATGAAAAGGCACATCAAAGAAAAACTACTACTACTACTACTACTACTAGTCCTAACTTAAGCCACTGTTAAAGGACAATAAAACTCGTCCAGAGATGATTCTCTTCTTCACCTCCATCTCCAAGAGGAGGCAAAATAGACATTGAAAATGCCTAAACTGATTGAAGATACAAAGAGTTGGATATATTCCTAGGTCATGAGGCAAACCTAAGTGATTCATTTTATAGGACAATGTCTAAAATGTTTAAAAGTGAAATATAAATGATCACTTACTGATGACTTGCTGTGGCAGCATTGTTTTAAATACTTTACAAGTATTATATAATTTAATGTGTAAAGCAACTCTATGAGGTATAAAGTCTTATTTGGAGTTTATCTTTTTAAACCCTGGTTAAGATGTCCAAAAATCTGAACATTCATCTTTAAACATTTCAAGAAGATTCACATTTTCTTCTCTGTATTTATGTCTATGTGTGTCTATTTACTCTGAGGGCAAAATTAGCTGGACTTGTACATGATTTTGCTTTAGTTTGTGTTTTTTTCCTTTCTGTGTAATTGGTTTATACCTGAGGCCAATTTCTAAAAGTTATGGATTTATAGAGCTTGAAACCATTAGTTTTCAAAGCATAATGTACAAATTCAGAGATAAAAATCTTGGGACTTTTAGAGGCGATAAGGGTGTATTTAAGAATCTTTCCTTCTGCTCATTTTTCCCATGGTGGTGAAAATAAAGCTGGGATTGGAAAAAAAAAAGGAGATAGTATAATATTGTGGTATACCAACTTTTCTGTGGAGACTTTGTATGTGGTATTTCCTAGCATAGAAATATGCTTGGGTCCAGTGACATGGATAATGATATGTTACCAAACAAATATTTTAGAAGCCAATGTACAAGTAGTTTATGGGTTTCTTTAAATTTCCCCAATGTCCCAAAGGTCAATGACTAGAAGGAAAATGTACCATAAGGACATGACCCAAAGTCAAAAGAAATGATGTAATGGGAAACAAAAGCTAGTAATCACATTTACTGGGTTTTACTTTTGGTAGGGAAACTGTCTTAGTCACTTGAGGTACCATAACAAAATACCATTGTTTGGGTGGCTTAAACAACAGGGATTTATTTCTCAGAGTTCTGGAGACTGGAAGTCCAAGATTAGGGTGCTGGCAGGGTCAGTGTCTTGTGAGAGCTCTCTTCTTGGGTGACTGGTAACTGCTTTCTTATGCCCCCTCATGCCCTTGCCTTAGTGCATGAAGGTGGCGAGAGAGACGAGAGAGATGTGGGAAGCAAGCTCTCTGCTGTCTCTTCTTGTAAGGGCACAAATCCCATCTTGAGGCCCCACCCTATGACCTCATCTAAACCTAATTACCTCCTAAAGGCTCTGCCTTCAGATATCACCACATTGGAGGTTAAGGCCTTCAACATACGAGTTTGGGGGAGACACAATTCAGCCCATAGCAGAAAATTTCTTTCTCCCTTCCTTTTCTTTTCTTTTCTTTTCCCTTTCCTTCTTTCTTTCTTTCCTTCCTTTCTTCCTTCCTTCCTTCCTTCCGTCCTTCCTTCCTTCCTTCCTTCCTCCATATATCATAATAACTGAAAGTTAGTTAGAAGCCCCAGCAAAATAGAATGATGATTCTTTTTAGGTTCCAACCAAGGCCCCACCTCACAAAGCCCCCCCTTACCATTCATGTGGCTTTAACCCATCCCAAGGTGTTAGAACAAAGTGAAGTTTTTATTCCCTAGGCTTGTGTACAGCTAGAGCTATAGATCTGGTGGAAGGGTTTTGCCTTTTCCTTGCTTGATCTGTTTGACCACCAGTTTCTGAAGAGCTACTGAGCTGAATGTAGCTGACCGGTGCTTAAAAGCGGTGGCAGGAAAGCAACATGAAAAGATTGTGTATTGGCCAAGATGGTGATGGTGAAAGAGACTTAAAACAAAAACAAAAACAGCCCACAAAACAATTCTGAAGGTCTATATCAGACTGATTACTACAAGTCTGTGGGACCTGTCAAATGGGCACACAATGGTTAAAGTCATGGTCTAAAGTCTTACAGAACTGGTTTTGGGTCTCACGTAGGCATTTACTCTCTGTGAGGCCTAGGGTGCATTTTCCTCAGTAAGCTAACAGGAGGATCACTCATTGAGTAAAAGAATTAATTCAAGGCATTTGGCACATTTTTTTTTCATCGAATGAATGTTTATTGTATACCTGCCATATGCCAAATTCTTGTTTATGTGCTAGGTATAGATCAGCAAATAAAAAGGAGCTGGAACTTGACTTTGTGGTGCTTTACCGTAGAATGGAAAAGACAAAAATAAAGCAAGTCAACATGCAAGTAAATACTTGCAAATTGAGAAAATGCCCTGAAGAGCTAAGTAAGGCACACCAAGGTAGAGAATCAGACAGCCAGGAAGGAAGAGGGTAGAGGAGGGATTAGGTGAGACACTTGGGAACCTACTCCTGCTAAGGCATTCCAGGAAGGCTTCTTGGAGGAGACAATTTTTAAGTGGGACATTATGGAAGAGAGGATGACACCCAAACATAAAGCAAGTTTAGGGCGAGGGAAGCTGACTGAGAGGATTCCAAAAGAGGAAAACTCAGGCACAAAATCTCAGCAGGAGGAAAGAACTCAAGTGTTAAAAGGCTGAGAGAACAGGAGTGTAGCCCTGGGGTGATGGTGGGGGCACCCAGAACAAAGCCTGGCAGGAAGGAAACATCTACGAAGGCTTTTCGTTTTTATTCTTGACGTTTTTATGAGGAAAAAATAAGACAATATTTTTAAAACATCTAGCACACCTCTTGAGACATAATAGGTGCTCAACCAATAGAGTATATTGTTTGGGTTACTATTTTTAGCAGTACACGTAGCTTTGTTATTTTCTGAAAAACAGAACACTTCAAGTGTCTCCTCTTGATCATGCTCTTATGTATCTTTGTTTCTGTCACAATCTCTGACTCTTCCTGGGGCTTTTTATCCGTACCTTCAGAGCACCACAATTAAGCTGTCGTACCCTCTAGATATTCCACACATGGTTGGTAGCCCCTTTGGAAGATTTGTTTCTCCAATATATTTGCATCATTTACTGCAAAGTTTTTTGTTTTGTTTATTTACTAAAACATTTTATTAAAGAGAAGTGACTAAAGAAAATAATTCAAAACTCAGTTTAGTTTGATCAAGTACCTCACCGTTGGTATTGAGAGCAGTAACCATTCCTGTGACAATCTGGGAAGAAAAAAATGGGAGCCCTGCACTGAGTGTGGTTCAAGAACCCTCCTCCTCCCAAAACATGTGTTTGTCCCTCTCCAACCACAGAGAGGGCCTGTTACTCTCTCCAAATTATCACGAATGATTGATTTGAGATTCTGGATTCCTCAGAGCTTCTTCCAAATGAACAAAAGACAGTCCTGCTCGGAGTCTTGGTGGCATTTAGTCAGCCCTTTAATGTGATTCTAATGGTTTGTGTGTGTGTGAGAATTCACAGTAAATTCATTATGAAAACTCATTTACCACAGGGTTGACACCAGCAAAAGCCCGAGGCAGCTCAGGGAATTGTGGGACACGACATCTGTTTCAGTGAACATAACTCAGGCATTCCATATCCATGCTTGCTCATTGGTGCTTAATAGCTTCTTGCACAGCTCTTTTTCTCCTCAGGACATACACATTCAGACACAGAAAACCATAAAGGCCAAATGTCTTCTTTAATCCTCCGAGGCTTAGCTAGCTAAAAGGAAACTGTCAAGAGCCATAGCAACCAGCTATGTGAAAAGAAAAGAATAATAATAATAATTATTATTACTACTACTAATAATATGAAAAAAGCTAATATGCTGATTTAATACATTTAAGATTCTACCTTTAGTTTGCTCTTCTTGCGTCACATTTTTATGCATATTTAAAATAGAATGTATAATTTGATCGTACCTACTTTGTTATGATTTACTGTTCATAACTTTGCTGAAGTGTAAATGGCCTCACATGCTAATTGGGTGTGCTTCCTGTGACATATGCAAACTGACTTAGAAACTAACATATGCTGTTATTACTCATAATAGATCAGCTTTGTCTGAAATATTTGTGCCCAAAATTACCATTTGGCATGTCTTCAAATTCAAATCCACCTTCTGCCCTGAGATGAAATTCAAGGATTTTGTTTTCTGTTTTTTGTATTTTGGAGAGGCTGCTTTCACTGTTACAATAAGGAGTGTTCAGTGTTTACATTAGAATGACTATTTATGGGGGTTTAATATGTTGCTTGTTGCAAATTGCATCCGACGGAAACTTGGCAAAGTGGCACAGAGATGTGGGACCACATTCAACTATATTTAACATCATATCAGGCGGTTGATCTTTTGAAAATCTATGGTGTTAAATGATATTTAGCATAATCTTACATAGTCTTTCCATCTTGTGCTTTGTAGAAGTTAAAAATGGCGCTGAGTCTTACAGTAACTTTGCAGGAAAAAAATGTGTTTTCTGGTTGTCAGCAGTTTACTAAGGTATGGAATGGGAACAAAACCTAAAATCAACCTACTTGTTTGGGGGCTGTTAATGTTTTGTAGATTGTTACCGGATTTTTGTATTTCTGTATCATCTGGTATGATGCCCTTCTGTGGCTGAGTAGAGGATGGAGGCAGAAACCGATCTGGAAAAAAACATGCGTCAATGCTACAGAGTAACACAATAGCCAAAATAAAATGGCTACTTTGTATTACAAATAGCATTTTATAGAATTCCATACCAGTTCGAAATATTGCATTACATTGTAAAGGCTAATTAGCTAGATAATTCTGGATAGGTGGGATTGGAAAGAGATTATTGTTTCACAAACTTTAATTTGTACAAAGGTGAAATGGTTTAGATTTTCAAGACAGTTAAGATCATTGAATCGGAATCAGATTATGTAAACAATAGCATCTCCAGTTTGTGTTTAACTTCAAAGGAAGATTGTGGTTTCTTGAAAATAACATTGTTAGGGGAAGCAATTCATCATGAGCCTTGATCATGTGTGTTCTTGTATACAAACTGCAAGGTATATCGGTCCCCTGATACTGAGCAGTCCACATAGTTAGCCACATGGGCCACGAAGCAGGTGCAGATGACCACAGCCTGGCCTCCATATAACTGCTCACACTCTTATGGAGGGAAAAGGTTTGTTTGCTGCTTGCTCAGGAATTGCTGGTCCGTTGGCTCTGGGTTCCTCAGCTGCAGTACAACCCACTACATGTGTGGCATCCATCTGGTCCCATGGTGTCACCCATGGGACTTGGGGATCCAGGATGTGGCACCACTATGCTGATGTTTCTGCTGTGTGCTGTGCTGTAATATATGGTCTCGTCTACATCTGGCATGTAAGGAATGGTCTCAGATTTATTCCCTCCCTTCTTCCATAAGGTTGGGATTCTTCCCTGACAAATATGTTTTGAAAGATCCTCCAAAAAATTGTTTTGGTTCGGTTTTTTTATGTTATGTTAGTCACCATACAGTACATCATTAGTTTTTGATGTAGTGTTTTGATTCTAATCATTTAAAAATTGTGTATTGGCAAACAAAGTATAATAAACAATGGAATGTATTTTAAATAGATAGCACAGACACTGCCTTTATTATGAGAAATTATTATCAATTGTTAGAGTAGCGTTAAAAATCACTCCCATTTACTGGCATCTATTATGTACATTTGTCTCATTTATTATCTCAACAGCCTTATAAGATCTGTATTATTATGCTGTTTTTGCACACCAGGGAAATTAGGCAGAGCTCATATAGTGACCTGCCTATATTAGATGGCTTTTGAACCCAGGTCTGTTTGGCTCTAAATCCAGCATCTAAATTCAGCTACCTTAAGACCAATGACTGCTGTAGGTATTTTAGGATTAGTTTTATTTCCTGATATAAATTTTATGTACTAAAACATTTGTTCTTAGAAGTATAGTCTTCTACCTCCAGGTGTGGCTCCTCTACACTTTTCACTCCATTGCACTGTTGTTCTGAAATCGTAAGTCATACATTTGGATTAAATCAGGACTTTAAGTCATGATTTGAGCGTGCTTGAGTATCATGGGACTTGGGCTGTTCCTTTATTTTATTTTATTTTATTTTTATTATTATGTTATGTTAACCACCATACAGTACATCATTAGTTTTTGGTGTAGTGTTCCATGATTCACTGTTTGCGTATAACACCCAGTGCTCCATGCAGAACGTGCCCTCTTTAATACCCATCTGTTTCTAGTAAATAAGATAAGATGTTTCAAATAAACTTGATTGTTCATACTAGTAAATAACTAGATAGCCCAAAAAGGTTGAAATTATTTTAAATAAACTGAATCATGGTATATTTAATTTGCTTCATTTTTTCATACAATAGTATCTAGTTTTGCCAGACTCCTTGACGCTATAGATAAATGAATAGAAGCTAGGCCAAGCAAAAGACCAGATGGCCTGAGGTGGATGGGAAGGAGTAGTCCTGTTGGGCATATTTGATATCTTATGTTTAGGGTTTTGTGCTTTTTTCTTTTTTTTTTTTTTCCATTTCTAATGCCCCTGGCTGGAACTGCTACAATAACATAGTTACAATAAATAGAACAAAACCAGCTGATTCCACTAAGTCAATCTGATTACATTTTAAAACTTTACTTACTATCAAATTTTCTAACTGCATGCAAGTAATTAATACATGATTGAACATCTATTGGGGCTCTGTAGTATTTAGGCCAAAACTTTATGAAATAAAAACAGACTCTAAAATGTACTGCGGGGCATAGCAGCAGCAGCGGACTCCTGCGAACAAATAAGGATACTTCCAAAATGTGGCTTTGGAGAATCACTGTCTTAAAATTGGAAAGTTTTGAGCACTTGCAATTCTCAAGCTAGTGCCTGAAAAAAAGAGACGTGGGAGTTCAGTTATATAAGATGGATTCTGACTCCGCGTACAAAAATAGCGCAGGCCTGCCTGGTTGCTTGAATCTCCTGCCCTCAGGCACTGCAAACAGGAAGAAGGCAGGTCTAGGCTCTAAGGGATCTGGAGACTACACTATTGGAACTGTTCTCTTTAATTCAGAAAAAGATTACAAAATTCAGTGTGAAAATAGATACTTATAATGAGGAAAAAAATTAAATCACATTTTAAAATATGACAAAACTGACAAATACCACAAATACCCTCAAACGCAGAAAAATGATATTATTTTTAATTAATTCACTTCTGGATTTACTTCCATACTATTTTTTAAGACACTTTTTTTTTTTTTTTGCTGTGTACCCTTTGATCACCTTTTCATGTGACAGCAATCATGTAACATTTTTTAAAGAGAAAAGAAAGTTCATTATTTCCCTCATGATGGTTGAGTAAAATTTGTATTTTTTGTGTTGATAATATTTAAAGTACTTCAGATTCCCAATCTGATATTAGAAATGTCCTGTGGACATTTAGTATAGTTGTCAAAGTTGTGAAAGTGTCTATCAAAATTTCTTTCACGTGTCAGCTGTACTATTTCAAGGCATTTCAAGTTTTCTTGTGCAATGACTACTTTTAAGCGGTCTTCAAATTGACAATTGGCATTAACTATTATGTGATTGGTGTTCTTGTTGTAGGGTAATATTCTGAGTGTTTTATTATCTTTTTTTTTTACAAATTGGCATATTTGTTTATTTCTCAATTTATGAAAATGAACTTAATTTGTTGATGTAGCAAACAAATTTCAACTCGATTGCTATGCAAAAGTACAGACGATAATCTGCTTTGCCATGAACTTTAAGGTTCAGTTGCACACAGGCGACATGCTATATCTGACAAAATTACTAACTGAACTGTAGGTATTAAATACTGAAAAAAGATGACAGTTTATTATAACTGATCTTATTTAACAATCTAGGAAGTTGGCAGCCATCAGCCCCTCCCATACAATTGCAGGTGCAGTTGGGAATTCAGGAATCTCCAGGGCGCTGTTGGTGTAGAGAACCTCGTGGGTCAAATACATGCATACTTTTGGTAGCACGTGTGAAGCGATGTCTCTAAAACTGACTTCATTAATTTCATTCTCAGCAAACTGACCTGGGCCACTCAACATGGCTTTTATTTTTCCGGATGCTAGTGCCTGTTGTCTTTTTATAATAAATTCATGACCATCCAAAGGTATCAATTTGACATACATGGCGTCATTGCCTTCATAGCCACCATGGGTTTTCTCTTTTCCACCCATTACATTCTTACCAAATTCCACTTCACTTCCACAGGAACTTCGGTAGTTTCTGGGTGAGTCAGGGACACAGAGTCTGTCGCCTGCTTCCATCTACAGAAAGTCTGAGTACTTTATTATCTTTGTCACTCTATTCATATTGGTTATATCAGCAGGTAACTTATGCTTTTAAAAAATGTTTTCTTATGATTTACTTCTTTTCATTAATTGGAATCTCAAACAAACCAAGTGCCTACTTATTATTTCTATTTGGAAATTATCTCTTCATATAAAAAATTATTGCTTTGATATGTTATGAATTTTTATTGTTCCGCAACTCAGTTTTCATTGTAGGATCTTGTTCTTGATTTCCTTGCACATAGTTTTGATTCTCTGTCCTACACCACTGATTTTTAGCTGAGTTTTTAAACTTACTTTGTACGCAAGTTTTAAAACAGAAAAAAAAAAATAAAGCCAAATTATCTGAAATTTCCATCTGTTTTATTGAAACTTTCCAAAACATCCTTCCAGATTTCATTTAATATGGAATATTCCCAACTTAATTTCTCTGTAGCCAGGTCCCAAAACATAGTCACAGCCATGTGGAAGTGAACTGCTACAGGTGAAGTGTGATGAAGGGGCAGTAGGCACGGAAAGAGAAACTAGTCTTCATCAGCTGAGGTTAATATGTCTTACTTTCATAAATGTTGAATCCAAAACTTCCATCATGTTAACACATTGCCGAAGTCTTTCTCTCGGGGACTTTGGAAGGACTCTTGCAGGTGCAGGGCTCTGAGGGTTAAGCTTCAATAGCTTCTTGGTAAATGGTCCTCCGCTGCCCACCTGAACATGGATCTAGCCATAAGCAATCCAAAGAGCATATGGGCTCTGAAGTTGTAGATGGCTTCCATGATAATATATTCCAGAACCTCAGCCTTGCATGGGACAGAGAAAGGAGCAAGGGAAGGTAAGTTAGGCAATTTCACTAAGGCCTGGTTCAGATTTGAAGACTGGCAAGAGTGACAACTTGGGCTCAGCTGAAGACTGTTGTCCCTTCTGCTCACTACTGAAGAAGTAAACTAATAGCGCAAAGAACAAACATGTGAGTAAAGAGACATTTCTTCTTAATGCTCCCTGAGTTCCTTGCCACAGCAGCCTGAAGATTACTACTCAAAATTGGGTAACTGTCAAGGCCAGAGGCGTAGAAGCCTTTAATCTTCCCTCAATTACCCCCAGGAGGAGTAACTTCTGCCCTCAAATGCCCACTGCCGCATTGGGCTTACTGCAGGCCTGGCCTTGTTGTACGACTGAGAAGAGAGAATGGGCCAGAGTTAAGGCTTCTAACACAAGCCAGCATCGCCAACAGGCCTGGCTTTTCTGAGACTGGGGTGTTTCCCAAGATGTAGGTCTCAGTTAAAAATCAGGAGAGGGCGCCTGGGTGGCTCAGTTGGTTAAGCAACTGCCTTCGGCTCAGGTCATGATCCTGGAGTCCCGGGATTGAGTCCCGCATCGGGCTCCCTGCTTGGCAGGGAGTCTGCTTCTCCCTCTGACCCTCCTCCCTCTCATGCTCTCTGTCTCTCATTCTCTCTCTTGCAAATAAATAAAAAATTAAAAAAAAAAATCAGGAGAGTCCCAGGAGAATAAGGATGATTTGCCACCCTAAATCCTACATGGAGTCCTGTATCACAATAATCCCTCAGGGTCAGAACATGGATTGTGGAGAAAGCTAAACTGAGTTTGAATCCAGTTTCTAGTCATAGGTCTTGGGCAAATGGCTTAACATTTCTGGGCCTTATTTGAAAACCGGAGATAACAATGACTATAATCTAGAAGTTTTGTGAGAAATAAATTACTTACTAAATGTAAAGATCCTAGTATAGAGTCTGATACTTTCAAAACCAGCCACTCTCATCAATATCACTCACATTATCATCATCCAAAGAGTTAGGTCTGGGGGGGGGGTGTGTACTCAGCAGCAGTTTCCGGCTGATGGTGATATTTTCAACCAGGTAAATTGCAGCATCAGGACTCAATTGAGTCTTTCCAAATGAAAGCAGGATCTTTGAGAATGTCTTGGGGGTCCTAGAGAACAGATTTCTGTTTGGGGAAAGGAACTGGCAAGAACCAGGAAAGTTAAACATGTCTGATCAAATGGGCTGGTTTCATGGTAGCACACTGGCCCCATCAGGGGATTAGAACCACAACCAGAAAAGCTGAAGCTGGTTTGAATCTTGACTTTGTGTCCTTGGGCGACAAATGCTTCTTCGTATGTATCCTGTAGAATTTTTAAATGAAGATTACTACTAAGGGATGCTGAATTCCTAGCACTGAGCCTGGCTCCTGCTAGGCATTGACTAGGTGAGCTCTCTACACTTGCTATAGGTTAAAGGGTGATACAGATGAGCTGTCTTTAGCCTGGTGAAGCTGAGGGGTCATGTACCACTCTTGGAACCCATGACAAGTGAGCCAGATACTCAATGCCTTACGGCAAGGCCTGCAAAGATCTCCTTTGGCCAATTGCACATAGGTCCATCTATTCCGTATTGCCAATCTGGATGTCAAAGTGTCTGAGATCAGATCGGCTCCCAAATCAGAACCTTGGGAAAAAGTGTCCATATTCCAGTGATCAGTTAGGCTGTGAGACCCAAGTGGGAGTGCCAATCAGGGTATCAGGAAGCTCTAGACATATATGAGAAAGCCCTAAAGAAGGGGCGGTGGTAGTGACATTGAAGTCGGAAATAAGCTATAAGTCCCTCTAAGGCAGAAGGATGGAAACAGATACTTGCTGCTACTGCTGCTAGTGGAAGCTCAGCTCGCAAGGGTCTTCTAGAAGCTGGGGAAGGAAGAGGATTGAACTTTCATTGGACAGATAGTTGGCTTCATGACTCCACAGATTGGTTTAGATAAAGGGAATGTCCTTTGGTTCGGCTGTGGGAACTATTTTGGATCTGGAGGGGAAATTGGGTGAACAATATGTCAGTAGTGATAAGGCAGTTGATTTCTACTGCACAGCGGCAATTGTCCTCATTGGATTGTGCTTACTGGTGTTGAGAATTCCAGAGAAGCACGCGTTTGGCAAAACTGAGGGAACCACTTGGGTCAGAGAACTGAGGCCTCCCATGGAAGAGTGTTCCAAAGGTCTGGGGAAAAATATGTTCACTAGTACACCTGCTAATTTATAAACTTCCAGAGAATAGGGATAATGCCTCATTTGTTCTCTACATCCATAGCCATACCTCAAATATCTAGTAGGGTGACTAGCTTGATGAAGGGTCCAATAAATTTTTGTTCAGTGGTTGAACAAAGAAATTAATGAACACATGAATATATTCATCTTCAAGCATTACTATTTTTTTTAAGATTTTATTTATTTATTTATTTAGCATGTGCATGTGAGCAGGGGAGGGGCAAAGGGAGAAGGACAGTGAGAATCTCAAGCAGACTCCACGCAGAGCGTGGAGCCCGATGTGGGGTTTGATCTCATGACCCTGGGATCATGACCTGAGGTTAAACTGAGAGTTGGGTACTTAACCAACTGAGCCATCCAGGCACCCCTAAAATATTGGTTTTCAAATGCCCTGGGTGACTTTAGCTGCAGGTTATCCATTCAGGGATCTGTTAAATAACCAGAATATCAGAACATTGGAAAAAAGCATAATGTTGTAGAAAGTAGAGGGGAATTGCATCCCAACTGAAAAGGCAGACAGTATTTCTTAGTTGCCATACTTAATTATTTGACCCAAAGTCATAGGTTGTCTAAAGCTACTGCACAGATTTGGAGCTGAGGAGTGTTTTCACTTGAAATTCTTTTGGCTGATCTGATGAAGCCTTGTATTCCCCACAATGAAGAAGCAATAGCTGTTGTTTGATGTATCTAAGAGAGCAAGATGGGTTTGTGTTATATAAAGGTTTAGGTAGCAGAAGTTTAAAATGCAAAAACTCACCCTATGTATTATGATTTTTTCAAAACAGTTACATTCTAAAACTTTAAGAGTTAAAAAGAGCTCTGCTTTAGACAATTTTCCCACTGCTGTCTTTTATGAGGGCTTCTAAAATAATATTTTCTCCTTTAGAGAAAAACACAAACTTTCTAAATTAATTTAAACTATCTGCTTTATTGTTCATCACCTTTGGCACATCATGTAGCAAATCTTATACTAAAAATCAGCATGTGGAGCATTAGTACAATCTACAAAATCCTCTTGGAGGGAAAAAAATTAAAGAAATATCCCAGGGCATAACATGCAAAACCACTTTTCACTAATCAAAGAATCATTGCAGACTTGGCTGACAATCCTCTAATAAATTATCTTCATTGTTGCTCAGAAACATATGCTCTGTGAATACAGCACATTCCATATTATCTAAAATTCAGTATTGAGGTTTGAGGCTGTTTTTAGTCCAGCAAGGGAATGAAAGATGACTTTTCACTTAATTCCCATGCCCTTTCGTGCCCCTAGCAAAATTGTTGACCTTTCTGTGTTTACATTCATAGAACAGAAACCCTAACTTGATTAATAAGGATGCAAAAAGAATTAGCTTGAGTTTGTGATTAATTCAGCTGCATCAACTTAGTTTGCATACACTAACTAAACCAGAGAAGTTTAGATAGGCTGTTGTGTACATTTATTTCATTTAATACAAATTGACTGAGATTTCTAAAATATGTGCACTTGACTTTTTTCTAAGTAGAAAATTTATCCATAATCCTGGTCAATACTGGTTTTGTATTGAAGATCGAGGATATTAAGTAGATTATATCACCAAGAAACCACTGTTTTCTATTGTTATTTTTAAAACTTAAATAAGAGATTTTCTTGTCTATGGTCATGATACTTAAGGAAACTCACTAGGTGGGTCACTTTATCTACTCAAAGATATAACCCGATATTACTCTGAAATGAACTGTAGAGCCAGGGTAAGTATTTTGGAGGACATATTTTGAACAAATACTTGGCAACAGTATTATTTGCATATGATGAAAATGATAAGAATATTTTATTTTATTTTTTTTTAGAAATCAATTAACCTCCTACAAAAAGAAAGCTTAAGAGAACATCTATACCTAGATGGGCCAAACCTGATAAGTCCATGACTGTACTCAAAACCCCTCAGGATATGAGTCCACAGAACTTGGAGAGGGCACCATCATGCCATACAACTGCTAAAACCATCTTCTGGTTCAGTGCCTTTCTCTGAGAATAGTGTAGCAGAACAACAGTATTGTCCATGTCTGAACACTTTTTGTGACAATTGTCTTCATAAAGAAAGCAAGATGTTAGAAAAATGTTTCTAGGACAATATTATTTATGCCCTGTTTCATTACACTCCCTTGGTTTAAAATGATTCTTCTTTCAAAGAAACTCAAAATCCTACAAATATAATCCATATTGTTGAGCTGGACTACAGAACAATCATTTAAAGATGGTGTCTGGCCATTCACTAATTCACTTATTTAACAAACATTGACTGAGAAGTAAGGAAGTCAGCTAAAAGGAAGGAAGACACTAAAGATGCTCACAGGTTGCTGTTTGGAAAGGGCCTCTCAGGAAAGTAAACTGATGAGAAATGTATGTCTGGCTCTTGGGTTTGTAAGTCCAGGGATTCTCTTTTTCAGTGTATGCATAGGTGATATGACTCAGGAGGACAAATGAATGAGACATGGTATAATAAAAAAAAAGAAAGAATCCTGAAAGCAGCAAAAGAAAAGTGATTCATCATATACAAGGGAGCTCCCATAAGATTTTCAGAAGACTTCTCAGCAGAAACATTTCAATCCAGGAGGGAGTGGGATGATATATTCAAAGTGCTAAAAGAAAAAAAACCAACAATAACAACAAACCTGCCAACCAAGAATACTCTATCGGGCAAAACTGTCCTTCAAAAAATGAAGGAGAATTAAAGATCATCCCAGATTAAAAAAAAAAGCTGAGTGAGTTCATCACCCCACCATGCATGCCTTACAAGAGTTGCTAAAGGAAGTCCTTCAGGTTGAAATGAAAGGATGCTAGGCAGCAACACGAAAGGATATAAAAATATAAAACTCTCTAGTAAAGGTAAATATATAGACAAATACAGAATCCTGTAACACTGTAATGGTGCTGCATAATCATTTTCAATTTAGGTATAGAATTTAAAGGATAAAAACACAAATCTGTAATTATAAAACTATGTTAAAGGATACAAAACATTAAATAGCTATAATATGTGACAATGATAACATACAGCGGTGGAGGGAATGTAAAGGAGTAGAATTTTAATGTGACTGAAGTTAAGTTGTTATCAATTTAAAATAGATTGTTATAACTAGAAGATATTTTGCATAATCTGCATGGTAGCCACAAAGAAAACACCTATAGAAGTCGTGCAAAGGAAAATGAGAAAGGAATCAAAATATGTCATTACAAAAAAAACCAAAAACACAAAGGGAGGCAACAAGAGAGAGGAAAAGGACAAAGTAACTATAGAAAATACAGAAACCAATGGGTGGGGGGTGGGAGTAACAGGGTGACAGGTACTAAAGAGGGCACGTGTTGTGATGAGCACTGGGTGTTATATGTAACTAATGAATCATTGAACACTACATCAAAAACTAAGATGTACTATACAGGGGTTAACTGAACATAATAAAAAAATAAAAAATAAAATAAAAAAATAAAAAATGGTTTTATCACACACACAAAAAAGAAAATACAGAAACCAAAGAACAGAATAGCAATATAAGGACCTTTCCTGCCATTAACTACTTCAAATATAAATGGTTTAAACTCTCCAAACAAAAGACATAGAATAGATGAATGGATAAAAAAGTAAGTTCCCACCATATGCTGTCTAAGAGACTCACTTTAGATATAATGACAGTGAAAGAATGGAAAAAGATATTCCATGCAAATAGTAACCAAAACAAAGTAGGGATGGATGTGCTTATATCAGACAAAATCAGTCAAAAGCTGTTACAAGAGACAAAGAAGGACATTATATAATCATAAATAATCAACTCACAAGGAAGATATAACACTTATAAATATATTTGCACCTAGCAGCAGAGCAACCAAATGAATGAAGCAAATATTGACAGAATTGAAGGGGGGATATAGACGGTAACAAATAACAGTAGAGACTTCAACACTCTACTTTTAATAATAGGTAGATCAGTCAGACAGATCAATAAAGAAACAGAGGACTTGAACAACACTATAGACCAATTGGTCCTAATAGACATGTACAACGCATTCCACCTAACAAGAGCAGAATATTCTTCTCAAGCCCATGTAGAATATTCTCCATGATTGATCACACATTAGGCCACAAAACAAAATAACTACCACCTCCTTTCTTCTCCCTAGCTAGAGCAGGAGAATCTTTGGTCCACCCCAACTGGAAATACACAAGAGAAAGGAATTCTGGAAAATAAAGTTCAGTCCAGTCAAGTGGACTCATCTTTTGAGTCTATAAATTTATGTAGTTTGTTCTCTTCTTTTCTCAACTTACATATTCTGCTACTTCATCCCTCTCTATGACTTCTAAGTGAATATTCTCCAACTTTATACACCCAGCTTAGCTGACTTGTCTTCTGAGCTATAAGCTTAGACATCAAAGATGCCCCCTGGACATCACCTTGATATTTCACATGACCCTCAACTTGTTCAAAATGAATTCATCTCTCTCATCTTTGTATAGTTCTTATTCTGGTTAAGGGTACCATTATTTACCTAGCATCCAAATCAGAAATCTTTTATTCATTCTATATAGCTTTCTCTCTTAGATACCTATGACTAGTAGATACCAATTTCTATGTGTTCTATTTATTCTACATTACCACTGCTATTTCTCAGTTTAAGTCATTGTCACCTCACACATAAATCATTGCAACCATGTCCCATCACCTACCCTCTCTCCCCTTACCCTATCATCCTCTGTGCACTAAGTATAGAAATCTGATCTTATTATTCCCCTGTTTAAAATCCTTCACTTGTTCCCTTTAACCTAAAAGATGAAACCCAAACTTTGTGTAGCATTAAAGATTCTCAAAGATCTGATCATGGCCTACCTTTGTAATTATGTTTTCTATTATCCTGTTGTAGCTCTTATATTTGCTCCCTTTTATAAGACTCAAACTGGGCCTATTTTATTAGTCCTCCTGTGGAAATTCTTATTCTGGAGTTGGCTTTCTTCTCTGTTGCTGGAATGGGTAGGATGTGAGCCTTTAACTCCCTGTGGTTGTATTCTCTACCCTTTGGGAAGCCCCCTGTATAGTGAAAAAGACTCATGAAATGTAAAACAAATCAGAGATTGGAGACTGAAAGAAAGAAAGATGGAGAAACAGAGTCCTAATAGAAGTTCTGTCCCTGGATCCCACTGTCCCAAAGGCTACCTTTGCTTTTAAATCAACAGGTTTCCTTTTTTATGTTTAAGTTCATTTGAGCTATATTTCTGTCTTTGCTCCTTGCAGAAAAGGAGCACTGACTATACAATCCCCACACATACACTTAATGTTTAGTCATACCACACCACATTCACAAGCACCCCCTGCCCCATGTCTCTGTGTCTTTGCACACAGTATTCCTCATATTTTGTGGATGAGCTGTAGGATTATCCTTCAAGACTCTGAACATCACTTCTTACCAAATTCTCTCTTGATACCTTCAGATTAAGCTGACCATTAAGCTCTGAGGGCCTAAACATAGCTACAGAATTGATCACCCTGCATTAATTATGTATTTCCCTTATTAGGTGGTGACATTTTTAGGAAAGGGACCCTGCCTTATTCATTTTGTATAATATGTCATCACAATGTCTGAGACAATGTCTAAAGTGTTTAACTCATATTTGTTAAATGATGGATGATTTCATGTCTATGCTCCCTATTTTGGAGAGGAATTATTTTTGCGCTCAGAGAAAAGTCTTACTGATTTTGGGGTAGCACTTGTTGAAACTCTCTATTTTATCATTTCATTAATGCTCTATCTGAACAAGGAAAGGACCAAATTGTTTCTATTTTATAAAAGGTATAAATAAGTCATTTTATAGTATTTTTTTCAAAAATAAAAATTAACAAAAGAAATGGGAATAAAACTGAAAGGAGATCTCCTTTAGGACTTGGATTTCTGGGCACTGCGAAGCAAGATTGATATTAACATGCAACAATCCAGTGGAGACTCAGCCAAGTCCTGAGGCAAAGTTTTCAGCATAAATACCCTTGTGTTTTCAGCTTCAAATTTGGTATGTATAAATGCCTAAGAGTTAAGCTTCACATTCATTTTTTGTCAAAGATTAACAATGATAAATAAGTGTACCTATGTGCAATTGTTCAAAGAAAGATCTGTAGCATCCCAATTTTGGTCAGTTTCCTGATGTTCAAAACAAAACTCTAAGTTAGTCTATGTGAAATTGCATAAGACAGCTTCTGTATTTCATTTTCAAATTCTTTTGTACTGTTCACTGCAATAGATCCAAAGAAATAATTTTGGTGATTTAATGCTATTTTATTGTACTTGAGATTAATCTCCAAATCGATAAATGTGTATAATTTTAGTCAACTAGATAGAGATTAAATACTTGTAAACTGTATGTTTTAGCTCTAATAACAACATTCTTATATTTTAAAGCATGCCTGAAGATATTTTTGGCCTAGCAATTCAATACAGTGCTGAGTTCAGTGGAATTATAATAGAAATTTGTTTCATTGAACTGCAGCAAAGCCCTGAATCTAACCAGTACCTTCTCTCATCTGTAGTCAAACACCACCTTTTAAGATTTTTAGCTAAGATAAGTATCTATGTTCATCGGATTTTAATCCCAAAGGTAGAGATGACCACTGGAATCAATGAACCCTGATTCTTTTCTATAGGAAAGCTGGAAATCTTTGGGAAATTCTTTACAAAACATAATGTTGGAGGAGGACTTTTTCCTTTTTGATCTTCCTTTTCTCCGACTACAAATTCTCAGAAGAGAACTATAACAGATCTGACTGTTCTTACACTTTTTAACTGGGCTACTGTAGCTCAGAAGAGGTGGTTTTTTTTTCTTTCTTTCTCTCTTATCACTTTTCTTTTCTCCTCTTTTTTTTTAATGTATGTGAAATGTCAGTGAGCTAAAAAGAGTTGAGTGAGCACAACTTCTTCTTCATTTGATATTCTTGCCTTTGGCCAACCACTTCTATTTTTCTCTTTCAGGAAACGCTGGAGGAGTTGATGAAGAGTGAGTCAAATTTAAGAGCCCTTAAGAAGAAACTGAGACCAGATCTCTTTATGTCTTTAATATTTTCCAGCAATGATAGAACCACATGATAAAGAAAGAGATGCTGTAGTAATTTTGTACTAGTGATGGTGATGGAGAACTGAAGGAAAATCCCACTCAAAATATTATGCTGTGAGTCATGCAAATTGACTTTAAGTTGTATGAGGGCAAAGGGGGTTCCAAAGGATCTGAAATTGAAAAATGAGTCTTGGTTTTTTTTATTAGCCATTTCCAAACTGTTGTTTTATGCACTGATTTATTCTCAGAGGTCATTGCTAAGACTTGTTCATAGTGGATGCTCAATAATTATATGCTAAATGATTTCTTATTGAAGATAGGAACTGTATCTATTTTTATGAAAATGTTTTACTTGAATCTTAGTCACAGAACAGAATGAAAGAGCAATATAATAATTATTTTATTATAATTATTATCTATCAAGTGCCTTTAATTTGTAATTATAATGTGCATTGTAATGTGCATATATTACTCGGTATCTCTCCATGATAACAGGGCTTTCCAGATGTCTCAATTTCTTAGGAACAAACTGAATGATCAGCAAGCATCTGTTATCAATACTCTAAAATTTGATAACATAATGATGTCCTATTAGTGGTAATGTTAGTTTTGTTTGCAAAATAAACTTATTTTAAATAAGATAACCACAGAAAAAGGATTTAAAGGTTTTCTCTAAAAAACCTAACCATCCAGAAAGACATATTTTAAGTTTGCTACAGTAGTGAGAAGTCAACTGTGAAATGGAGTATTTCCTATATTTTATTTCTTCCTATAAGTAAGTTTTAAAAATTGCTTTATTTTATTTTATTTTTTTTAAAGATTTTATTTATTTGTTTGACAGAGAGAGAGAGACAGCGAGAGAGGGAACACAAGCAGGTGGAGTGGGAGAGGGAGAAGCAGGCTTCCCGCTGAGCAGGGAGCCCGATGCGGGGCTCGATCCCAGGACCCTGGGATCATGACCTGAGCTGAAGGCAGACGCCCAACGACTGAGCCACCCAGGCACCCCTAAAAATTGCTTTATTAATATAAATAATTGACTACCCTCAGCTGGCAAATCCTGATTTTAAAAATATTATAGTGATGGATATGATAGAGAATAGCTTTAGGATCTTTAAATATTTGGGATGCACTAAAGAAACTGGATATGTCCTAAGTGACAAGAGTGAGTCAGTGTTTTTGGACCTCAGGTTTATGTGGCGAAGATGAGGCAGAGTATGTAGCATTGATTCATTACTAGCAAGATAGCAACCTACCACTTTTTTTTTTTTCTGAAAGCTGGACACTAAAAAACTGGGCAAGACAGAAAATATGCTTTTAGTATAAAGCCTCTGGGTTTTGAAGAAGCTTCTGTTTTGTCTATCTAATCAAATGTTCTTAAACTTTAATTAACAGAGAATATGAGAGGGATGGGATGTGGACCAGAGATAATGTTAATGCATTGTAAGATGGAATTACAGGAGCAGCCAAGACATTTATTGAAATGAAGTATTTAGTTTCAAAGCAGTCTACATTGATGTTCTGTTATAACAATTTTATTTTGACTGTATCAAATGATGGATGAAGATGCAGTTATCTGGTCTGATGGATGTGGTACTATGCAAAGGTGCAATGCTCTGTGCTTTCTTATTGAATAATTGAACTTGAATTTTCCCCCAGAGAATAACTAGACACTGCATTTTCAACTAATTTACTATCTTGAAAATTTCTATTTAGTTGGCAACATAATCATGGTTACTTTATTATCAAATAACAAATAATTTTGTATGATTAGTAGCATAATAATTGTTAGAATTTGGTCAGCAATTTGTCTGTGATGATGGTGCCATGTGAGAGTACATAAGGATCTGTTATCTACTGAATTGTGTCCTTCAAAATTTATATGTTGAAGCTCTAACCCCCGACATGACTGCGTTTGGAGATAGGTCCTTTAAGGAGGTAATTAAGAAATAATGAGGTCATAAGAGTGGGGCCCTAATGTAGTAGAACTGTGTTCATAGAAGAAGGAAAAAAGACACCAGGAGTGTTCATGCATGGAGGCAAGGCAGTGAGAGGGCAGCCATCTGCAAACCAGCAAGAGAGGTCTCACCAGAAACCAACCCTGCTGACAACTTGATCTTGGACTTCCAGACTCCAGAACTATGAGAAAATAAATTTCTTTGTTTAAGTCACCAAGTCCATGGTGTTCTGTTATTGTAGACTTTGCAAACTACTACATGGGGTCTTATGGGATATCAACTTCAGAGTGTTGCTACAGCTTCAACTCTTCTTGGTTTCCCTGAGTACCTAGTTCTGGACTTATCACAAGGATAAGCTTCTTGAGCTTCTTGAGGTCTATTTTCTAATGGCACCATCTTTGATTTAGTGAATTCCATGCTCGCTACCACAATAAACATAAAAATAAATTTTTATTGTGGTAAAATATGCATAATGTAAATTTTACCATTTTGGCGATTTCTAAGTATACAGTTTTATGGCATTCAATAGACCCACATTGTTGTACAACCATCACTTATACAACCATCCCCACCATACTACCATCCATCTCTGGAACTTTTTCATCTTCTCCAACTGAAACTCTATACTATAAGATACTAACTCCATGTTCTCTGTCCCCTCACCTCCTAGGAAACATCATTCTACTTTCTGTCTTTATGAATTTTACTATTCTAGGTAACTCATACAAATGGAATCATCCAATATTTATAATTTTATGACTGGCTTATTTCACTTAGCATAATGTTTTCAAGGCCCATCTGTGTTGTAGCATGTATCAGATTCCTCTGTTTTAAGGCTGAATAATAGTCCATTGTGTGTGTGTGTGTGTGTGTGTATATATATATATATATGTTGTAGCATGTATCAGATTCCTCTGTTTTAAGGCTGAATAATAGTCCATTGTGTGTGTGTGTGTATATATATATATGTATCAACCATTCATCCTTCAATAGACGCTAGGTTGCTTCCATCTTTTGGTAATTGTGAATAATACTGCTATGAATACAGCTATGAATAATACTGCTATGAATAATGAACAAATATCTGTTCAAGTCCCTGCTTTCTAATTTATTTATTTTTTATGTTATGTTAATCGCCATACATTACATCATTAGTTTTTGATGTAGTGTTCCATGATTCATTGTTGGCGTATAACACCCAGTGTTCCATTCAATACGTGCCCTCTTTAATACCCATCACCAGGCTCACCCATCTCCCCACCGTCCTCCCCTCTAGAACCCTCAGTTTGTTTCTGAGAGTCCATAGTCTCTCATGGTTTGTCTCCCCCTTCGATTTCTCCCCTTTCATTCTTCCCTTCCTGCTATCTTCTTCTTCTTCTTTTTTATTTTTAACATATAATGTATTATTTGTTTCAGAGGTACAGATCTGTGATTCAACGGTCTTACACAATTCACAGCGCTCACCATAGCACATACCCTCCCCAATGTCTATCACCCAGACGCCCCATCCCTCCCACCCCCCCAAAACTCCAGCAACACTCAGTTTGTTTCCTGAGATTAAGAATTCCTCATAGCAGTGAGGTCATATGTCTGATACATGTCTTTCTCTGTTTGACTTATTTTGCTCAGCATAACACCCTCCAGTTCCATCCACGTTGTTGCAAATGGCAAGATTTCATTCCTTTTGATGGCTGCATAATATTCCATTGTATATATATACCACTTCTTCTTTATCCATTCATCTGTCGATGGACATCTTGGCTCTTTCCACAGTTTGGCTATTGTGGACATTGCTGCTATAAACATTGGGGTGCACATACCCCTTCGGATCCCTACATTTGTATCTTTGGGGTAAATACCCAGTAGTGCAATTGCTGGATCGTAGGGTAGGTCTATTTTCAACTTTTTGAGGAACCTTCATACTGTTTTCCAGAGTGGCTGCACCAGCTTGCATTCCCACCAACAGTGTAGGACGGTTCCCCTTTTTCCACATCCCCGCCAACATCTGTCATTTCCTGACTTGTTAATTTTAGCCATTCTGACTGGTGTGAGGTGGTATCTCATTGAGGTTTTGATTTGGATTTCTCTGATGCCCAGCAATGCTGAGCACTTTTTCATGTGTCTGTTGGCCATTTGGATGTCTTCTTTGCAGAAATATCTGTTCATATCTTCTGACCATTTCTTTATTGGATCATTTGTTCTTTGGGTGTTGAGTTTGATAAGTTCTTTATAGATTTTGGATACTAGCCCTTTATCTGATATGTCATTTGCAAATATCTTCTCTCATTCTGCCGGTTGTCTTTTGGTTTTGTTGACTGTTTCTTTTGCTGTGCAAAAGCTTTTTATCTTGATGAAGTCCCAATAGTTCATTTTTGCCCTTGCCTCCCTTGCCTTTGGCGATGTTTCTAGGAAGAAGTTGCTGCAGCTGAGGTTGAAGAGGTTGCTGCCTGTGTTCACTTTAGGATTTTGATGGACTCCTGTCTCACACTGAGGTCTTTCAATCATTTGGAGTCTATTTTTGTGTGTGGTGTAAGGAAATAGTCCAGTTTCATTCTTCTGCACGTGGCTGTCCAATTTTCCCAACACCATTTGTTGAAGAGACTGTCTTTTTTCCATTGGACATTCTTTCCTGCTTTGTCAAAGATGAGTTGACCATAGAGTTGAGGGTCCATTTTTGGGCTCTCTATTTTGTTCCACCGATCTATGTGTCTGTTTTTGTGCCATACCATACTGTCTTGATGATGGCAGCTTTGTAATAGAGCTTGAAGTCTGGAATTGTGATGCCACTAGCTTTGCTTTTCTTTTTCAACATTCCTCTGGCTATTTGGGGTCTTTTCTGGTTCCATACAACTTTTAGGATTATTTCTTCCATTTCTTTGAAAAAAGTTGATGGTACTTTGATAGGGATTACATTGAATGTGTAGATTGCTCTAGGTAGCATTGACATCTTCACAATATTTGTTCTTCCAATCCATGAGCATGGAACATTTTTCCATTTCTTTGTGTCTTCCTCAATATCTTTCATGAGTATTTTATCGTTTTCTGAGTACAGATTCTTTGCCTCTTTGGTTAGATTTATTCCTAGGTATCTTATGGTTTTGTGTGCAATTGAAAATGGGATTGACTCCTTAATTTCTCTTTCTTCTCTCTTGTTGTTGGTGTATAGGAATGCCACTGATTTCTGTGCATTGATTTTATATCCTGCCACTTTACTGAATTCCTGTATGAGTTCTAGCAGTTTTGGGGTGGAGTTTTTGGGGTTTTCCACATAAAGTATCATATCATCTGCAAAGAGTGAGTGTTTGACTTCTTCCTTGCTGATTCGGATGCCTTTTATTTCTTTTTTTGTCTGATTGCTGTGGCTGGGACTTCTGACACTATGTTGAATAGCAGTGGTGATAGTGGACATTCCTGCCATGTTCCTGACCTTAGGGGGAAAGCTCTCAGTTTTTCCCCATTGAGAATGATATTCGCTGTGGGTTTTTCATAGATGGCTTTTATGATATTGAGGTATGTACCCTCTATCCCTATACTCTGAAGAGTTTTGATCAAGAAAGGATGCTGTACTTTGTCAAATGCTTTTTCTGCATCTATTGAGAGGATCATATGGTTCTTGTTCTTTCTTTTATTAATGTATTGTATCGCATTGATTGATTTGTGGATGTTGAACCAACCTTGTAGCCCAGGGATAAATCCCACTTGGTCGTGGTGAATAATCCTTTTAATATACTGTTGGATTCTGTTGGCTAGTATTTTGGTGAGAATTTTTGCATCCATGTTCATCAGGGATATTGGTCTGTAATTCTTTTTGATGGGGTCTTTGTCTGGTTTTGGTATCAAGGTAATGGTGGCCTCATAAAACGAGTTTGGAAGTTTTCCTTCCATTTCTATTTTTTGGAACAGTTTCAGAAGAATAGGTATTAATTCTTCTTGAAATGTTTGGTAGAATTCCCCTGGGAAGCCATCTGGCCCTGGGCTTTTGTTTGTTGGGAGATTTTTGATGACTGCTTCAATTTCCTTAGTGGTTATAGGTCTGTTCGGGTTTTCTATTTCATCCTGGTTCAGTTTTGGTAGTTGATATGTAATGCATCCATTTCTTCCAGGTTATCTAATTTGCTGGCATAGAGTTGCTTATAATATGTTCTTATAATTGTTTGTATTTCTTTGGTGTTGGTTGTGATCTCTCCTCTTTCATTCATGATTTTATTTATTTGGGTCATTTCTCTCTCTTTTTTTTTTAAAGATTTTATTTATTTATTTGAAAGAGAGAGAATGAGAGAGAGCACATGAGAGGGGGGAGGGTCAGAGGGGGAAGCAGACTCCCTGCCGAGCAGGGAGCCCGACGTGGGACTCGATCCAGGGACTCCAGGATCATGACCTGAGCCGAAGGCAGTTGCTTAACCAACTGAGCCACCCAGGCGCCCCTCTCTTTTCTTTTTGAAAAGCCTGGCCAGGGGTTTATCAATCTTATTAATTCTTTCAAAGAACCAGGTCCTAGTTTCATTGATCTGTTCTACTGTTCTTTTGGTTTCTATTTCATTGATTTCTGCTCTGATCTTTATTATTTCTCTTCTCCTGCTGCGTTTAGGCTTTATTTGCTGTTCTCTCTCCAGCTCCTTTAGGTGTAGGGTTAGGTTGTATTTGAGACCTTTCTTGTTTCTTGAGAAAGGCTTGTATTGATATATACTTTCCTCTTAGGACTGCCTTTGCTGCATTCCAGAGATTCTGAACAGTTGTGTTTTCATTTTCATTTTTTTCCATGAATTTTTAAAATTCTTCTTTATTTTCTGGTTGACCCATTCATTCTTTAGTAGGATGCTCTTTAGCCTCCATGTATTTGAGTTCTTTCCGACTTTCCTCTTGTGATTGACTTTTAGTTTCAAACTATTGTGGTCTGAAAATATGCAGGGAATGATCCCAATCTTTTGGTACCAGTTGAGACCTGATTTATGACCTAGGATGTGATCTATTCTGGAGAATGTTCCATGGGCACTAGAGAAGAATGTGTATTCTGTTCTTCTGGGATGGAATGTTCTGAATATATCTGTGAAGTCCATTTGGTCCAGTGTGTCATTTAAAGTCTTTATTTCCTTGTTGATCTTTTGCTTAGATGATCTGTCCATTTCAGTGAGGGGGGTGTTAATGTCCCCTACTGTTATTGTATTGTTGTCAATGTGTTTCTTTGCTTTTGTTATTAATTGGCTTATTTAAGTGGCTGCTCCCATGTTACGGGCATAGATATTACAATTGTTAGATCCTCTTGTTGGATAGACCCTTTAAGTATGATATAGTGTCCTTCCTCATCTCTTATTATAGTCTTTGGCTTAAAATCTAATTTGTCTGATATAAGGATTGCCACCCCAGCTTTCTTTTGGTGTCCATTAGCATGGTAAATAGTTTTCCACCCCCTCACTTTAAACCTGGGGGTGTCTTTGGGTCTAAAATGAGTCTCTTGCAGACAGCATATCGATGGTCTTGTTTTTTTATCCAATCTGATACCCTGTGTCTTTTGATTGGGGCATTTAGCCCATTTACATTCAGGGTAACTATTGAAAGATAGGAATATAGTGCCATTGTATTGCCTGTAAGGTGACTGTTACTGTATATTGTCTGTGTTCCTTTCTGGTCTATGTTACTTTTAGGCTCTCTCTTTGCTTAGAGGACTCCTTTCAATATTTCTTGTAGGGCTGGTTTGGTGTTTGCAAATTCCTTTAGTTTTTGTTTGTCCTGGAAGGTTTTTATCTCTCCTTCTATTTTCAGTGACAGCCTAGCTGGATATAGTGTTCTTGGTTGCATATTTTTCTCATTTAGTGCTCTGAATATATCATGCCAGTCCTTTCTGGCCTGCCAGGTCTCTGTGGATAGGTCTGTTGCCAATCTAATGTTTCTACCATTGTTGGTTACAGATCTCTTGTCCCGAGCTGCTTTCAGGATTTTCTCTTTGTCTGTGAGTGTCGTAAGTTTTACTATTAGATGTCGGGGTGTTGACCTATTTTTATTGATTTTGAGGGGGGTTCTCTGTGCCTCCTGGATTTTGATGCCTGTTTCCTTCCCCAAATTAGGGAAGTTCTCTGCTATAATTTGCTCCAATATACCCTCTGCCCCCCTGTCTCTTTCTTCTTCTTCTAGGATCCCAATTATTCTAATATGGTTTCATCTTATGGTATCACTTATCTCTCGAATTCTGTCCTCGTGATCCAGTAGTTGTTTATCTCTCTTTTTCTCAGCTTCTTTATTTTCCATCATTTCATCTTCTATATCACTAATTCTCTCTCCTGCCTCATTTATCCTTGCAGTTAGAGCCTCCATTTTTGATTGCACCTCATTAATAGCCTTTTTGATTTTAACTTGGTTAGATTTTAGTTCTTTTATTTCTCCAGAAAGGGTTTCTCTAATATCTTCCATGCTTTTTTCAAGCCCAGCTAGTATCTTTAAAATCATCATTCTGAACTCTATTTCCAACATCTTACTAATGTCTATATTGATTAGGTCCCTGGCAGTCGGTATTGCCTCTTGTTCTTTTTTGGGGGGTGATTTTTTCCATCTTATCATTTTGTCCAGAGGAGAATAGATGAATGAGAGAACAAAATGCTAACAGGGTAACAACGACCCCAGAAAAATATACACTAAACAAATCAGAAGAGACCTGAAACCGGGGGAAAAGAAAGGGAAAGAAAGAAAAAAAGAAAAGAAAAAAAAGAAAAAGATAAAAACAAACAAAGAAAAAAACAAAATATGATCAAATATGATCAGGCTGGTGTATAGATCAGTGCCACAGACTAGATTTTGGGCATATTTTGGTCTGTTAGGAGAACGTGCCTCCCAAAATTTTAAAGAAAGAAAAACTTATATATGTACAAAAAAAAGGGTAAATACGATGAAGGGATGGAATATGACTGTAAAGATTGAAATTATAAAAGATTTTATAAGAGGAATTGATAAGATAAGAAGTTGTTTGAAAAAAGAAAGAAGAGGATTTAAAAAAAAAAGGGAGAGAATGTGATCAGGCAGGGGACTAGAACAAAGCCATATACTAGAGATTTAGGGTATATTTTGGTCTGTTAGAAGAAACTGTATCCCAAAATTTTAAAGAGAGAAAAACTAATATATATATATATATATATACCAAAAATAAGGTTAACTACTATGAACTAATAGAATGTGACTCTAAAAATGAAAAATAAAAGAGATTTTTAAAAAAGGGATTGATAAAATGTTGGTTGAAAAAGGGAAAAAGAAAAATTCAAAAAAAAAGAAAAAAGTTAAAAAAAAATTAACTTTGAAAGACTAAAGAATCATGGGGAAAAAGCCATGAATTCTATGTGCAGTTATTTCCCTAGCACTGGAGTTTTGCAGTTCTCATCGGTAACCTTGGTCTTGGCTGGCAGTTCTTGCTGATCTTCTGGGGGAGGGGTCTGTTGCCGTGGTTCCCAAATATCTTTGCTGGAGGCGGAATTGCCCCCCCCTTGCCAGTCGGGCTAAGTAATCTGCTCGGGTTTGCTCTTGGGAGCTTTTGTTTCCTGTGAGCTTTCAGTAGATCTTCGGAGGCCGAGAGTGAAAATGGCGGCCTCCCAATCTCTGCCCCGGAGGAGCCAAGAACTCGGGGCCCCACTCCTCAGTGAGCCCCCAGAGAAAAGCAGTCAGTCACTCCCGTCTCCCCGGTCTCCGGCCACACTCTGTGCTAACCCGGCCTGTGACCCAGCGTTTCTATCTCTGGCACCCAACCCCGTGTGGAGTCTCCAAGCTCAGCAGATCCCTGCAGTGCGCTCCCACGCCGCTCCTCCCGGGGAAGAAGGTAAATCTCCCCGGATCTGCCGCTTGTTGGGTCCCTGCTGGAGGAGCAGTGGCCCGACTGTGCCGCAGATCACGGTTTATGGCGACCCCGAGCTGAGAGCCCGCGCCTCGGCTCCCTCTCTGCAGCTGGGTTCCCCGCTCAGATACCTGGGAGCTCCGCTGCACTCAGGCACCCCCGGTCTTTCTGTGACCCCGAGGGTCCTGAGACCACACTGTCCCAGCGAGGGTTCCACCCCCTGCTTAGCCACTGGAGTGACGTCCCTCAGCGGAGCCGACTTCTAAAAGTTCCGATTTTGTGCTCCGCGGCTCTATCACTTGCCAGAAGCGGCCAACGGAGGCCCCTCCCCCCCCAGTCTATCCTCCCGAATATCACCTCAGATTCACTTCTCTGCACGTCCTACCTTCCAGAAAGTGGTCGCTTTTCTGTTCAGAGAGTTGTTGCTATTCTTTTCTCCAATCTCCTGTTGAGTTCGTAGGTGTTTAGAATGGTTTGATACCTATCTAGTTGAATTCCTGGGACCAGATGAAATTTAGGTCTCCTACTCCTCTGCCATCTTGCTCCCTCCCAAGTCCTTGCTTTCTTTTGCATACATATTCAGAAGTAGAATTGCTGAATCATATAGTAATTATATTTTAATTTTTTTGAGGAGCCATAATACTGTTTTCCACAGTGGCTGTACCATTTTACATTCCCACCAACAATGCACAAGGATTCCAAGTTCTCCATATCCTCACCAATGTTTGTTGTTTTCTTATTTTTTTATATCTATCCCAGTGGGTATAGAGTAATATCTCATTGTGGTTTTTATTTGCATTTTCTTAATTATTAGTGACATTGAACATCTTTTCATACACTGGCTCTGGATTTGTATATCTTCTTTGGAGAAATATCTGTTCAAGTCCTTTGTCCAGTTTTTTCAATTGGATAGCTTACTTATTGTTGGGTTATAGGAGTTCTCTATACTTTATGGATATCAATGCTTTATCAGATATATGGTTTGCAAAACTTGCTACCATTCTGTGGGGTGTATTTTTACTGTTTATAATATCTTTTGATGTACAAAAAATTTTAACTTTGATGTAGTCCAGTTTATTTTTTATTGTTGCCTATGCTTTTGGTTTCATGAGTGATAAATCATCACCAAATCCAAAGTCATAAAGGTTTTCCCTTATGTTTTCTTGAAGAGTTTTATAATTTCAGGTCTTAGTTTTGGGTTTTTGATCCATTTTGAGTTAATATTTGTATATGCTATAAGATAAGGGTCCAGTTTTATTCTTTTGCATTTGGATATCCAGCTTTCTCAATACCATTTGTTTAAGACTGTCCTTTCCCCACTTGAGTGGTTTGGCACTCTCATTGAAAATCTTTTAACCACGAGTGAGGGTTTATTTCTGGGATCTCTATTCTATTCCATCAGTCCATATGTCTGTATCTATGCCAGTACCAGTCTTTTGATTACTTTAGATTTGTAGTAATTTTTGAAATCAGGAGTGTGAAGCCTACAGCTTTGCTTTTTTTCAAGGTTGTTTTGGCTAGTAAAGGCCCTTTAATACACCATATAAATTTTAGAATGAATTTTTCAAGTTCTGCAAAAAAAAAAAGTAATTGAGATTTTGATAAGGATTACATTGAATTTGTAGGTAATTTTGGGTAGTATTGACATCTTAACAATATTAAGTCTTACAATCCGTAAACACAGGATATCTTTCCTTTTTCTATCTTCTTTAATTTCCTTCGGAAATACTTTATAGTTTTCAGTGTACAAGTTTTCTGTCTCTTTAATTTTTAAGCATTTTATTCTTTTTGATGCTAATGCAAATGCAATTGTTTTCTTAATTTCCTTTTCAGATTGTTCACTGTTACTGTACAGAAACAAAACTGATTTTTGTGTACTGATTTTGATTTTTGTATGTTTATAAGTAAGTGCCAAATTCATTTATTATTTATAACACTTTTTTTGTGGAATCTGTGGATTTCTGTATATAAGATCATACCATCTATGAACAGAGATGCTTTTACTTTTTTCTTTCCAGTTTGGGTTCCTTTTATTTTTCTTACCTGTTTGCTCTGGCTAAGACCTCTAGGACTATGTTAAATAGAACTGGCTAAAGTGGGCATCCTTGTCTTATTCTGTTTTTAAAGGAAAAGCTTTTAGTCTCATCATTGAGTATGATGTTACCTGTGGGTTTTTCATATATGGTCTTTATTATGTTGAGGTAATTTCCTTCCAAGATTTTCCCCTCACACTTTCATTTATCTACTTTTCAATAAATTTAAATCCTTGAGGTGTATAGCATCACACGGTTTCTGTATCCAATGGTCTTAAGAGGAAGGTTGCTTGGGAACTTGGCATGAACCATGCCACTGTTTCAACCCTAGAGCTGCTTTATATAGAGGTCTGGGTTTGGGGTCCAGGGTAGAGTTTAGATCATCTGGAAGGCAGGGAGGCACTAACAAACAGAGGCAGAGGCTATTTACCAGCCAGTATGGACTATTTCACTATTTTAACAACTGGTATTGTCATACCAGTGGTCCAACTGAATATCAGTCTTCTTCTTGTGTATTATATCCTATTCTAAAGAGTCACACATAATATTATATGGACCTATTTTAAATAGTCTTAAATGTGAGAGTCAAAATAATGACATCTTCTCATAAAAGGTAGAATATATCTTAGCTTAATTTTTGGTTTGAGTTGATTTCCTTTTATTTACCACTTCAGACTGGTCATGTTTACTAATGATAATGCATAATATTTAAAAATTGCTTTATAAAGTGACCTTCAAATTTCAAGCTAGATTTGTAATCATTTGCCTGTGAAAACTAATTTCATCACATATTCTCTTTTTTGGTAATTAGTTATCTGCCTTTAAAAGTTAATAACCTCTAGACTGGAATTGCATCAGAATTGTCTAATTTTATTTGCCATACACCTCTACCCAATGTTTTTCTCTTGATGTATGTTGCTTTCATAAATTCACGAATTTATATTATTTTAAATGTGATCATAGTTATATATTTTTATAACTTTACTGAGATTTAATTCATTTACCATAAAATTTGCTTTTTAAAAATATTCAGTCAGAGGTTTTTAGTATATTTACAGAGATATGTAACCATCACCACCATCGAATATTAGAACATTTTATCACCTCAATATCTGTTAGTGGTCACTCCCTATTCCCTAGTGTCTGGAATCACTAAACTACTTTGTGACTCCATGGATTTCCTTATTCTACATTTCATATAAATGAAAATACACAGCATGTCTTTTGTGACTGGCTTCTTTCACTTATCTTGATGTTTTCAAGGGTCATTTATGTTGTAGCATATATCAGTACTTCATCATTTTTATTGCTGAATAACATTCTATTGCATGAGCATGCTGTATTTTGTTTATCTGTTCATCAGTTGATAGACACTTGGGTTGTTTCCCTTTTTTTCTACTATGATTAATACTGGTATGAACATGTATGCACAAGTTTTGTATGGGTGTATGTTTTCATTTCTTTTGAGTCTACAGCTGGGAGTGGATTCACTGGATCATTTCAAATTTGCCCAAATTTCTGCATGATTAATGTCAGTTATTTTCAGAGTGTAGTATATGTGTATTTGTATATGTGTGTGTGTGTATACATGAATGTGCATTTATAATGGAATCTCCAGCTTTGAAGAGTATGAAAATATTTCTTGACAAAAATACTGAAATAAATATTTAGACATTGCATCAGAACAACAATGCCATCTACAGAATATGTCAAAATCCTGGATCATGAAGCATTGATTTAGACATTTATAGTATTAATCTATTTTTATACTTTTAAATGGTAACTTCTTGTTGCCCATTGGCTACTATAGTTGGAGTTCTCATCTCTAAAGCATTTTTTATAGAGCAGGGTTGATTGAGTGGACACTGAATGTAAAGAATTTAGGATGTGCCTAACAAATTTTAAGGTTTGCATACATGACATCTTCTCTTTTTCTTCGGGATCTTTCAGTTTCATGCCCGAGTTTCTTTCTTTGCTATGAAATTCTGATAAATTATGGCACCAACAGTTGGTATTTACTTTAAATGGAATAATCATCAAAAGCATTCTATTGAATTAGCTATTAAAACACTTAATTCTAATCCCTAAATTGTCTCATATGTACAGAGGCAATAAAGACAAAAATAACTTTATGACGCTTGTAAATTTTATTCCCCAAATCAATTGCTATCAATGTCAGTAATGACATCTCTATATGTAAATTTGATACTTTACGTTTTTGAGATTCCAAAGTGTCTTTCTGTGTTCACAAATTTGGCTCCAAATGCAGTTCTAATAGCACTCTTCAAAATTAGAATAATCTTTTATACCGTATTTTAGAGCAAAATTACAAAGCACCTACTTAAAATATCAAAATCATTTGTAACGCTTAACTGACTTTTGAATCATTCTCAAAATTTACATATTAGATTTGGCTTCCTTGTAAGTGGGTTGTTTCTGTTACAGTTCCTCTTTTGAGAATCATGATAAAACAAATAAAAACTTTTAAACATTCATCTAACTTTTCATGGTTGCTGTGTGGTTTAACCAGATATTACCATTTTTTAATATGTCTTTCTGCCCCTTCATGCTTGGGTGGGTATTATTTCTGAAGAGGTTTAAGCCCACTTCCAAGTCTCCAATCATTCATAGTTGATATTCTTTTGGGGCCTGCAAGTAAAGCCAACACAGTGAGCATGAAATCTTAAATAGCAGGATGGTACTCTGGGTCAACACTTGTAACTCTTTCTTGCAATATAGGGGAATAGGCTTTATGAGTCTAACACGGAAAGTATCTGTACAGCTTTTAAAAGTCACTACAATGGGGTATAACTTTTAGAGGCAGAACTCAAATAGAAAGTTATTACTGCCAAGTTTATTCTGTAACTTCTCTGCTTAACACTGTAGTCACATTGCCAAGAGAGAAAAGAGGCTATACTTGGCCCTTTGCAGGCAACTGGAGCAGACACCTGGAGCAGACAACTTCTCCACTTGAATATGGGAGTTCTAACATTGCAGAAAAAGATGGGACAAAGAAGTGGAGATGTTTCAATCTTCCTGTGGAAGACCTTGTCTTTAAAAGTTCTGGATTGTGAACAATTTCAGGTAGATACCCAAATACACCTTAGTTTCTACATTTATCCTAATATAGTGTGTAATGGAGGACAGAAAAAGGAAAGAGAGCCTAAGAATAGAGTTGGCTCAAGAGGTAGTCAGTGACTAGAACAGAATTTGATGAACTCGGGAGGAGACCTAGGCAGGATGGATGAAATCTCTCAGCTCTTCCTGTCTCATGGTTTCATCATTGCTGGAGTGAGATGGGACTAGATTCTGAGATTAAATCCACTGTGTGGTTAGATTTGTTTGATAACATTTCAAAGCAGCAGAGTTCAAATTCTGGCTCTTCCACATACTAAAGTGCAAGCTACTACATTTTATGGTGCCTTGGTTTTCTTATTTGTAAAATGGGGATGATAACATTACTTCAATGTTATGTCATTTGGGATACTTAGTCCCATCAGTTTCCACACATGCACCTGCAATGCTAGAATTCCCATGTTCATTCTTAAAAATTGCCTGCTCCAATGATTGCAATAGGCAGGGCATGAACTTTCTTTCTGGGCTAGGGGTTAGGAAAAAGGGTTACAGGACACCTTAGCACTCAGCTTAAACGAAACAATATAAAACATAACAGTAATTCATGGTGGTAGAATTACCTCTGGACTCCGGGAACCAAAGTGAGGGTTACAGAGGGAAGGGGGTGAGGGGGATGGGGTAACCAGGTGATGGGTATTAAGGAGGGCATGTGTGGTGATGAGCACTGGGTGTTATATGCAACTAATGGATTGTTGAACACTACATCAAAAACTAATGATATCCTGATTAATTGAACATAATTTAAAAATAAATAAGTAAAAATAAAAATAAAATTTAAAAATTTTAAAAAAATTAAAAAAAGAATTACCTTAGACTTTATACAAAGCACATACAATTGTGTTGGCATGTAATAACATTTAATAAATGTTAGTGATCATATTGTTTATTTTTAATTCCTATTGAAGAATCAGTGTAACTTTACTGAATGACATGAGTTCATTCTCAATGAATGCTATCAAATCATGTTGTGATCATTATATAGTTTTGATCTAAGAGTCCACTTCAGGTATCATCAAGGGCTATTATTCCAACTGAGGGCTTTATAAAAGCAACGATCAACCTCAACATGATTGCACTTTCAGGACTGGCCAGGTGAGCAGTGTCCCTTACAGATTGCAGCAGAATTAAACTTATCCCTTCCTGGTCGATCCTTATGCTTGCAGGACCACTGGGATTGGGATTCATGTTCATTGCCTTGGAGTGGCAGTTTTGCCACGCATGTTTCTTTTTATGGTCCTCAATTTAACTTTCAATCTCCATATTACTTTGGTGGTGAAAAATTCTTTTTATGGTTTCTAGAATATTGTAAGATTACAGGCTCTGCGTTCTCCAGCAAGCAACATTTCACTCATCCATGCTAAGCTTTCATTTCTTCCAGGATTGACTATTTTAATTTGTTCCTGGTGGCATTCCAGATTGTTTGCTAAACTGGCTGCAGATGGTTTTGAATGCTGCTGCTGCCAGCGTTGTTACTAGGGCTTGATCTACAGATCATATTGCTCCCATCTTACAGTCTCTATCTTGGCTGCCTCCTAGACAGCATATGGTTTTTAAAATCCTCTTAATGACCTATAAAGCTCTCAATAGCCCAGATTCTGTTTACCTTTCTGACCTTTTAACTTTTTTACACCCCAACACAGACTCTTCCGTCGTCTAATACGAGGTTGTCTCGTAGTGCGTCACTGATGCTAGTGGGCTGATAACCGACTTACAGTGCAGGCTGCTCTCAGCTGGTCCCAGGCACCAGAAACCAGAATGATTTGAAGAGCGCACAGAGAGCAGAGATTCTGTGGCTAATAATTTTAGATGTATTTAAGGACTATGCAATTTTCTTGAATTCTTACCTCATTGAGATGTCTTTAGTTATTTCTTAAGTGTTTTTGTTTCTTTGTTTTTAATAATCTGGCTGGAGAAGTTAAAGAAATGCAAGGGCCCCTCAAATGAGTATTCACTGGTGATGTTTAGAGCAGTCATTGAATGAAAAAGTGCTAGAAGGAGACAGGGCTGTGTGTAATGACCTAGTTGTCCTTAGAAATAAAACAATGTAATGCATTTATCTGGTGGACCCACAAGCTGTAAAACCACAAACTGCAGCAAGGCACTTTGGGGCACCATTTGACATGGTAGTAGGGACTGTCAAGTTATTCTCTGGGCAGCAGAGGAGTAAAAACAACTATCTATCCTCTTTCCCATCTCAATTACCATAAGTAGCAAACAGTATTTGTTTGCATTTACTTGGTTGCTTCTTTCTTATCTATCTTTTCATAACTCCTCATATAAATTTAGCCAGGAACTAAATGGAAAACTATTTTTTTTAATACATACTGTTGTGTTTTTCTTTTTTCTTTTGGGCCAGCTTGGGGGTCTGGGTGGGTAGGATGGGTAACTATTCTTGTTTTCCAAGTTTTGGAAGCAATTGAGAAATAAGACATAGAAAACAGAGAATTAGAGTCAAATATAAACTTTATTACTGAGAAACCTGAGTGAAGAGTATGGCTGTAGATCTGTAATCAGATCAACCTGCTAATACTATCTCTTCCCCTGAGCCTGGATTTAGAACAGCCCATATGAGGGGGAGTTTGGTCTTTAGAGCAGTCGCGCATACCCAAATCACTGCCTCTTATTGGATTAGGGCCGAGAAAGATGAGAACAATTCTCTCACCTTTTATGATTTCAGTTTTTTTTGTGTATGTGTGCTTTTTTAAGATTTTTTTATTTATTTGAGAGAGAGAGAGCACAAGTTGGGGGCAGAGGCAGAGGGAGAGGGAGAAGCAGACTCCCCACTGAGCAGTGAGCCCAATGGTGGTCTTAATCCCAGGACCCTGAGATCATGACCTGAGGTGAAGTCAGATGCTTAACCGACTGAGCCACCCAGGTGCCCCTGATTTCAGTTTTTTAAGAAATTAGTTGAAAGAATCTATTTCTGGGAATAGGGAGTTCAATTATTTGGATTACCTCCTCTTGAAAACAGTAAGATATAGTTGAATGATATGCTCATTCCATATATATCTTATATATGTATATAATATGTATTATATAGATCATATACATTATTGATTATGCATTATTGGTTATATATTTTTACAATTATTAATTTATATGAAATATGTATTAGTGGGAAACTGTACATCAAATATGAAATATTTTGGAAAAGTCTAAACCTAGAAAAGCAAGGAGATAAACAGAATATCAGAGCACTAAAGCTGTTTGCTTATTTGTTTTGTGTTGTGAAGATATGTGAGGGTGACACATTCTTGGGCTTCCTGGGGCAAGGAAACAGAAATTAAAATCAAGTTTTTGTTTTTGTTTTTTATAAAAGATCCTCTCTATAATTTATGACTTTCTCTCCCACATTAGGCTAAGACCTAAAAAGGTCTCATTCTGAGGAGATAAAGGCAACCCATAATTGAAACTATCTTTGTCTTTCTTTCCAAACACAGAAAAATCTGCTTTAGGGAGCAGTGAAGTAGGAGAATATGAAAAGAAGGGGAAAAATATCTAAGAACTTAAGTGAATCTTCCCTATTATTATTATTATTATTATTATTATTATTATTTGCCCCAGGTGTGAGGTGATTCCTTTTTTTTTTTTTAAAGATTTTATTTATCTGACAGAGAGAGACACAGCAAGAGAGGGAACACAAGCAGGGGGAGTGGGAGAAGGAGAAACAGGCTTCCCACTGAGCAGGGAGCCAGGTGTGGGGCTTGATCCCAGGACCCTGGGATCATGACCTGAGCCGAAGGCAGACGTTTAATGACTGAGCCACCCAGGTGCCCCGTGAGATGATTCCTAATGGGTAATACTGCCAGATATTTCTGGTAAAGGACACATTCATCCTAGGACTTAGGAAATCTCCAGATAATGAAAATAAACAACAAAACCATTGGCCATCATCCTGCCAAAGATAGTTAAAAGGAAACAAAGCACTATAAACAAGAACCAGCAGAGAAAGAGATGTCATATATAAAACTTATCCAAAGATTATAAAATATCTATATTTTCTATGTTAAAAAAATAATGAACAGAATTCTGTTTCTGATTATGACAGTTTAACTTCTATAAGACTTACTTCATCATTGTAAACTACTAGAAAACTGGAAAAATATATGAAACAATTGTTTTCAGACATTGAACAATAGTTCAGAAACAAAGTAGTGAGCCCTACAATCACAACAGCTATGTGTCTCATAGCAATTTCTGAATTGATACAAAGCTAGCGAACCCAAATGGAGTTCAGCAAATTTACTTAGTTGAGACAGAGAACTTGCAAGTAGAAAGTATCATGGAGGAGGGAGTTATGCAGAGAAAGAGCTGTAGAAATCTGCATAGAGATTTCCTTCAGCCTTTGTCTTTTTTTAAATTATGTTATGTTAATCACCATACATTACATCATTAGTTTTGATGTTCTGTTCCATGATTCATTGTTTGCGTATAACACCCAGTGCTCCATGCAGAACGTGCCCTCTTTAATACCCATCACCTTTGTCTTAATACCCATCTGTGCGCATGTAAGATGAAACTCCAAAGATTATGCAAAAGACAAAGGGTATAAAAGGAATAATTTCTAGGGAATAGTAAACTGAACAGTGTTAAAAGTCCACAAAGACTGGGAGTCATTTGAGTTTCCACTAGTTATAGTGGAGAGAGCTTGTAAATATATTAGCCTCTAATTAGAGATGTAAGAAGGTCAAATTTTAGTAGTAGGACTAAAGAAAAGCTAGAGTAAAGCTACTCTAACTTGATTCTACAAAAGTTTAACAAGATCCCTAGAAAAGATCAAGCTAGTTCACAAGTACTATAACTTCTTGCCAGAACAAAACCCATAACTCTAAAGGAATACAACAAAATCCAGTATTGAAGAATAAGATTTAGGATGTCTGAGATCTAATAAAAGTTATTAGACATGTGAAGAAGCAGGAAGAAAAATAAAGGCCCATAGCTAGCAGAAAAAGCAGTCAACAGAAATAGACCTAGAAATGACAGAGATGATGAAATTAGCAGACAAGGATTTAAAAAAAAACTTCCAATAAGTAAGCTCTGTAACCTCAAGGATTTAAAAGAAAACAACAAAAAAGTACCCAAATAAAGGGTACTTACAAGACAATGGGAAATTTAACTCTGGATATTTCATCATAGTAAAGACTTTCAAAGTTTAATCTGTGATAATATTATTGCAATTATTTTTGAAAAATTCTTTCTTTTAGAAAAAACACACTAAAATACTCACAGATGAAGTGAAATGTTCTCTGAGAATTTCTTCAAAATATTACAGGTATGGGATAAATGAGGGAATTTATAAATGAAGCAAGATTGGCTGTGAGCTAATAATATTGAAGTTGTGTGAATATTAAGTTTACTGTATTACTGTATCTATTTCTATATAAGCAGTTAAAATTAACAAGAAAATTCAATGGAAGTGTTTAGCAGCAGACAGTACAAAGAAAAATATGTGTGAACTGAAAAATTGATCAGAAAAATTTACCCAGGGGCGCCTGGGTGGCTCAGTTGGTTAAGCGACTGCCTTCGGCTCAGGTCATGATCCTGGAGTGCCAGGATCGAGTCCCACATTGGGCTCCCTGCTTGGCAGGGAGTCTGTTTCTCCCTCTGACGCTCCCCCCTCTCATGCTCTCTCTATCTCATTCTCTCTCAAATGAATAAATAAAATCTTTAAAAAAAAAAAAAGAAAAAGAAAAATTTACCCAATATGCACCCCAATGTTCATAGCAGCAATGTCCGCAATAGCCAAACTGTGGAAAGAGCCAAGATGCCCTTCAACAGATGAATGGATAAAGAAGATGTGGTCCATATATACAATGGAATATTACTCAGCCATCAGAAAGGATGAATACCCAACTTTTACATCAATGTGGATGGGACTGGAGGAGATTATGCTAAGTGAAATAAGTCAAGCAGAGAAAGTCAATTATCATATGGTTTCACTTATTCACTTATTCACTTATTGTGGAACATAAGGAATAGCATGGAGGACATTAGGAGAAGGAAGGGAAAAATGAAGGGAGGGAAATTGGAGGGACAGATGAACCATGAGAGACTATGGACTCTGAGAAACAAACAGGGTTTTAGAGGGGAGGAGGGATTGGTTAGCCCAGTGATGGGTATTAAGTAGGGCCGTACTGCATGGAGCACTGGGTGTTATACGAAAACAATGGATCGTGGATCACCACATCAAAAACTAATGATGTATTGTATGGTGACTAACATAACATAATAAAATTTAAAAAAAAAAAGAAAAATTTACCTAACTTACATTCATTTCCAACTTACACAGTGAAATCATATTTTCAATTCGCTAGGGAAAAACTGTCCCCACTTAAAGTTTCACACCCATAAAAAATATTTTTTAAAAAATGTTATTTATTTATTTGACAGAGAGAGAGTGGTGGGGAGAGTGTGCACAAGCAGGGGGAGTGGCAGACAGAGGGAGAGGGAGAAGCAGGCTTTCCTCGGAGCAGGGAGCCAGGGAGCCGATGCGGGACTCAATTCCAGGACCCTGGGATCATGAACTGAGACAAAGGCAGACACTCAACTGAGCCTGAGCCACCTAGGCGCCCCATAAAAAATATTTTTAAGGATAAAAATAAAATACCTTCAAAGAAATAAATCTGAAAGAACTTACTAATAAAAGTATCTCAATAGGATATTCTAAAGAGGTTTAAGGAAGAATGAAAGTGATCCCAGGTGGAAGGGCTAAGATGCAAAAGTGAATTAATGGAGAACAAGTTAAATATGTGGGCAAATGAAAATGAACATTGATTGTACAGAATAGTTAGAATAATGTCTCAGTTAAAATTTATTGTGTTAAAAATACCTGGAAAACTATAAAATACCAGTCAAGAAGACTGAAGTGGAGCTGAAATATTCTCAGGCCCTTGTATTATCTCAGAGGAGGGCAAATGTTTTGATTAGTTGTGCTAAGTATGCAAGTTTTAATTCTCAAGATAATCACTAGAACCTAAAAGGAAAAAAAAAAAAGGCAAATGGTACAAATTTTTAGCAATACAAAAGTAAGCAATAGAGATGAGGAAAAAAGAATATCTATCAAGCAGGACAAATGCATGGTAGACATAAACCCAAATATATCAGTATTTATACAAATGCAAAGAGAATAAAAGTTAAAAGATAAAGATTTTCTGAATGAATTCTTTTTTTTTTTTAAGGTTTTATTTATTTATTTGACAGAGAAAGAGACAGCGAGAGAGGGAACACAAGCAGGGGGAGTGGGAGAGGGAGAAGCAGGCTTTGCGCTGAGTGGGGAGCCCAATGTGGGGCTGGATCCCAGGACCCTGGGATCATGACCTGAGCTGAAGGCAGACCTTTAACAACTGAGCTATCCAGGCACCTCATTCTGAATGAAGTCTTTAAAAAATCCATTGATACCACTTAAAAGAAAAACACTTAAAACCTAAGGGTATGGAAAGGTTGAAAATCTGAGAATTTATATACTAGGCAAATACCTACCAAAAGAAAATTTTTGTAGCTACATTAATAATATATAAATTAGATTTTTGACAAAAACATTAAGGGAGATAAAGAGGATCACTTCATACTGATGAGAGGATTAAATTCATCAAGAAAATATAACAATTTAAAATTTTATGCACCTAATAATATAGCCTCAAGATATATAACGCAAAAATTTTCCATTTACTGAGCCATAACAACTCTTATCTGATAAAAAGGCAGATAAAAACTAACAGTCAATATAAAAAAAGAGAACTAGACAATTCCTAAATATTTGGGAATAAGTCTTCCATGAGTTAAAAAGAAATAAAAATGGGAATAATATGTTTTGCGCTAAATGATAAAACTATTACATGTAGAAACATGCATGCTGGAACTACGGTAGTACTTAGAGTGCAGTTTAAAGCCTTAAACATTTATATTAGAAAATAAGAAAGGTAAAACAAACAAAACAAGTACCCATCTCAGAAGTAGAAAATAAACAGCAAAAGAAACCCAAACAAAATAGAAGAAAGATTGCAATAAAGATAGGAAAATAGTGATACAGAACAGGAACATAACAATAGTGAAAATCAACAGGAACAAGAGTTGGTTACTTGAAAAAAATAATACAATTAACAAATATTTGGCATATATAAAGTGTGTCAGTCAGGGGACAAAAACCATACCAGTAATTGAAGATTTAATAGAAAAGATTACCTAGTGGTGGAGTATAAAGTACTAAGAGAGGTAAAGAGAACTCGAACCAGTATAGGGACAGCCCCAAGCTGAGAGAAGGCACCCAAGGAAGAAAGGGCCTTGGAAGAGGGCCCTCCTATAAGGATGAGGTTCACACCTCAGGGAGATGGTGTGGCCGTGACCCACTCATGTCAGAGAGATTTGCTGAGGGGCCATAGGCCAGGGTGGGCAAACAGGAAACCAGCCCCTGAGGTGCCTGTGAAACTCAGGAAGAAGCAGACTGTGGGGGTGCTGTGGAATTCTCTGAACAGCCGTCCACTGAGATGCCACCACAACTCACTGTAGGGTGCATGTCATCAGCCGTCCCTGCAGCTGCTGGAGGCTGTAAGCCCCAGGAGCAAGACTCAGAAAACACTGGAACCAGGAAGAAAAGCCCCTTCTTCGTGCAGTGCCCCTCCAGGACTCTACTCACAAAGCTGAACAGTGTGCCAGAGACAAAGGAGAAATATGTGCACGGTGCAGCTCCGGTATCACAGAGTGAGCAAGAGGAAGGGCAAGAGATGCAATCAGTCAATAACCGGCATACATGGACTATTGTATGGCAGTAAAAGTAAACAAAGTGCAACTGGCCCTAACATCTTTCAAATACAATGTTGCCTTAAAAAAGCAAATTACAAAGGATGGATATACTATGATTCTGTTTTATATTAAGTTGAAAAACAATGGTGGTAAGTATATAAAGTATAGCAAGAACACAATTGCCATAAAGTCACCGTCGCAGCTCCAGGAGGGGAGGAAACCATTGTGATCAGTACGAGATGAGCAGCGGTTTCCGGTGGGGGCGGGTTGTACCAGCTATGCCCTCTTCATGATCTGGATGGCAGGCACAAGTACAAGATGGGTACTTGCTCCTAGTCTGTTAAATTATATACACAAGTTTGATAGTGTTATTAGCATAGCTACACCAGCTCGCTGTTAAGTGTCTGCCTATTTTTATCTCTTTCATTCTTTACTTTCAACCATCTTGAATACGTCAATGTGTTATAGCTCTGTATAGGGAGCTCAGGGGATTCATCAAGGTGGTGACATGAGCTGAGTGTGGAAGAAAAAGTGGTTCTTTTTTTTTTTTTAAAGATTTTTTATTTATTTATCTGAGAGAGAGAATGGGAGACAGACAGCATGAGAGGGGGAGGGTCAGAGGCAGAAGCAGACTCCCTGCTGAGCAGGGAGCCCGATGCGGGACTCGATCCCGGGACTCCAGGATCATGACCTGAGCCGAAGGCAGCCGCTTAACCGACTGAGCCACCCAGGTGCCCCGAAAAAGTAGTTCTTGACCACAACTCTAACTCCTTATACTGAGGTATTACATTTCTTTAAAAGATTTTTTATTTATTCACTTGAGAGAGCGACAGAGCACAAGCAGGGGGAGATGCAGTGGGAGAAGGAGAAGCGGATGCCCCGCTGAGCAGGGAGTCCCATGTGGAGCTCGATTCCAAGACCCTGAGACCATGACATGAGCCAAAGGCAAACACTTAACCATCTGAGCCACCCAGGTGCCCCACTGAGGTACTACCTTTTGACAGTGAATCTCTGACTCAGTGCTAGAGCCTATGGAAGTTGAAATCACTTGTTGTATATATAAATAAACTGGAGCTCATTGAGGTAAATGATCAGCTTAAGTCCCATGACAACTAGGGCCCTGGACCACACACCCCTCCGGGCTATCAGTTCAGGGCTATTTCTATTACTCCACGATATTTTACATATATTTTACATATTATGTACCTTCAGAGAACGCATGCTAGCATCAACTGGAGTAAAAATGGGAACAAGTGAGGATCCTATGTAGTTTTATATATAATTTATATTCTAAAAAGTTCCGAACATGCTTAAGAGGAGCAGGCTGCTTAGATCACTTTTCTCTTAAATATGCACATATGAATTTTGTCAAGCTCAATTAGTAATTCTTGGAAGTGAGGGCCATGTTTTCCACTTACAGTCTTCCCTCTCCAGTAACTATCATAATATGGAATATGAGGAAGAGCTTTCTTTCTTCATATTTATAGAAAAGCAATGTACTGTGTAAGACCGAATGAGTACATTTCTACATGCCTTTTCATTTACTTTAACCTGAGAATTGTTTCCATTCTTTGGATAGGTAGTTCTGTTCAAACTGATATATTCTTCTACCAACTCCCTGAACCATATTTTACTCAATGTGGTCCTGACTTGGCCTAAGATTTTATATACCCTTTAGCTTTATGGGATAATTTGGAGTTGTATATTCATCTTCTTTCTTTTTTTTAACATATAATGTATTATTTGTTTCAGAGGTACAGGTCTGTGATTCAACAGTCTTACACAATTCACAGCACTCACCATAGCACATACCCTCCCCAGTGTCTATCACCCAGCCACCCCATCCCTCCCACCCTCCACCACTCCAGCAACCCTCAGTTTGTTTCCTGAGATTAAGAATTCCTCATATCAGGGCGCCTGGGTGGCTCAGTTGGTTAAGCGACTGCCTTCGGCTCAGGTCATGATCCTGGAGTCCCTGGATCGAGTCCCACATCGGCTCTCCCTCTTGTGTGCTCTCTCTCATTCTCTCTCTCTCAAATAAATAAATAAAATCTTTTAAAAAAAAAAGAATTCCTCATATCAGTGAGGTCATATGATACATGTCTTTCTCTGATTGACTTATTTTGCTTAGCATAATACCCTCCAGTTCCATCCACGTCATTGCACCCCAAAGCTGCTAGAACTCATACAGGAATTCAGTAAAGTGGCAGGATATAAAATCAATGCACAGAAATCAGTGGCATCCCTATACACCAACAACAAGACAGAAGAAAGAGAAATTAAGGAGTCGATCCCATTTTCAATTGCACACAAAACCGTAAGATACCTAGGAATAAATCTAACCAAAGAGGCAAAGAGTCTGTACTCAGAAAACTATAAAATACTCATGAAAGAAATTGAGGAAGACACAAAGAAATGGAGTTGTATATTCAAATGGATTCTTTTTGCTTGAAAGTGTTGAAAAAAATTCTAGAGCCAATTTGAGCTAAATAGTAATTACTGTCTCATGAAACTTAGAATTCTAGGAATAAAGCCAACTTCAGGCATAGCTGCATCCTAGAAATCAGAGATTATCATTAGGGATCTTTTTTGCTGTTCTGCTTGTCTCTGCTTGACTTCATTCTCCACGCAGGCTCTCTCCATGTGGCACTCATGGGACTGGAGTCCCTGTTAGCTCAAGTGAAAAGCCTTAGGAAATACAGATTAGCTGGAGTAGAATCAAGTGATCATATTGCAATGGCCAGCCTTGGGTGTAGTTCTCTACATTTTGTGTCTAGAGAAAGGTATGGTAGTTTGAATGAGAGCCCACTGGGACTACAGGGATGAGAGAGACGTTATTCTCTGAAGGAAAAACAGGGTGCTGTAAGCCAAGCAGGGGAACAGGGGACATACTGTGATGGCAAACTTCATAGCTTTCACAGTCCATTATAAGGGTCAGATTACTCTTCTAGAAAACACTGCCTTACTGTAGTGCAGCTCATATATCATGCAAAGAAATATACAAAGAATAATATTAAAAATATTCAGTTGGAAGGAAGATTGCTTAGAAAAAATATACACTTTCTGACGTGTAAGGTGTTTTATTGTTTTATACAAGATTTTGAAAAAAAAATCCCTCTTGGTCTCAGGTGGTCCTAAAATTTTCTAATTGGAAATTTAAATTGGTCTAACACTTCTGGAAAATAATTTTGTCATTCTGTAACCAAGAGACTTAAAAGACCCCATAGGGTTTAACCTAGGTATTTATCTGCTTCTAGGTATAGATCCTAAGGAAATAATTGGCAATTATTATACATGAAAGATCATGTATAAGAATGTTTATCATAGGAATATCAGAACTGATAGAAATCAGAAAGATTACATGTACTGCAATAGGAGAATCTTTTAAAAACATCATGGCATGTCCAAATAATAAAATATTATCAACCATATACCTTTAATAATAGGTCATCTGCAAAACAGATGAAGAAACCAGATTCAAAAGTGTATGTTCATTTTAATCCATATTTCATGTTTATAAATAGGTATATTTATACAGTTACAACAAAATGGCAACAGCTTCTTTCTGGGGAGAGAGATTACATGTGGTTCTACATTAATATTTATATTTTTCTAAGTAGATAATCTATTGTTACCACAGATTTTTCAAAAAAATCTTTGTCTCCTGAAAACTCTATCCTAGTTCACTTTGGTTATGCTATTAGATAATGTCAAGTAAGAGTTCCAAGTGCCTTGTCACTAGCTGGGTGACAATGACAGGATGACGGACTCCTTCCCACAGAGCTCAGTGCAAAGGAGAACAACTAAGAACTTCTCAGACCTCTCTGAGTACACAAGTGTGTTAGTAAACAAGCCAGGAGAAAGCTATTTGGACACCTGGAATGTGATGGTGGATTAATAAGTAATCTCCCTTTATCATTCCTAAATGGTGCTAGAGGATGTAAGCTTCCTGTGGGCGGGGTCTGTGTCCGATGTCCCCAGCAGAGTTGCTGACACACTCAGAACGCTCGCGAAATGGTCATCCAACACACCCATCGTTTTCTCACCCACGGAAATAACGACTCAACCAACTATACGAGAGAGCCATGAAAACACTTTCTCACCTTCCACCTCTGTCTTTGAAATGTTTAAATGTTGGCACATATGAAGAGAGGCTTGTCAGGTTGTGCCTATGGAGAAAAGGACTACGCAGGCGTGAGGCCCGGAGGTTCTTCAGGTAATTCCCACCCTCTCTGATTCCCTGTGAGATGAGTATCATGCAAACGGCCCCAAAACAATCACTGAATGATGCTAACATCAAACAAAAGTTGCCCCTGGATTTCTGAGAAACCAGAAATTATTTGCCAGATGCAGGACGCATACTCCTGCCGGCGTTTGTAAGCTCTCACATTTGGCAATAAATATTGGGAGGGGGCCGTGTCAGCAGTCTTGGGGGTGGCTGAACTGCAGTTATTTGATTTATGGTGTTCCAAATCAGAACAGAAACTCCTTCCTTGCCTCAAGTGCATGCAGGGATTCTTGGCAATATGCATGGCCGGAATGGAGCTTACACAAACCTGCTTTCCATTTGACTTTTACCCTTGTATTTGCTTCTGCTAAGGAATCAAAAATGACTCAAGGCAGCAAATAAAACCTGTGGCCAGGACATAGCTCTGCAATTGTTTGGCAAAGGTTAGGCGCGCTGAGTGAACAGCAAAAGAAAAACAACCTAGGAATCCACAGATCGAAAAGATTCAAATGGGTCTGTTACAGCAAGTACCCCAAATTCCTCCTAATGGAGAAATTTCTGTGCTGGGGTACCTGCCATAGGGATATTTTGTGTGTATAACAAATAAGGGAAATTTCACCAAACGCTTCTCCGGCAAAAGCCCAATCAATATTCTCTGGATTTCACGGATGCTCAGGGGGCACAGCAGTGTTGAGATGTCTCAGCCGTTGTGTGCCAGGGAGGCATCAGCTAGCGGTTTGGAATAAAATCGAGAGCGGGATCCTTTGAAATCAACAGGGTGGGAGGAAAGCTGAGCACGCTAGCTTCCAGTGGCACACGGCTCATCGCATGACCCCCATTTAAACCGTAGCTTCCTGCTGAAGTCAGGCCGTAAAGGGGATGCCTGGAGGAATCCTGAGCAGGAAGGAGAGGGGATGTAGGGAAGAGGTGAATGCATAATGCCCGGAGTCAACAAAATGTTCTTGCCAGGCTCATGGTCACCGGGCAGAGCGAAGAAGGCTGAAGGCAAAGGCGGAAGTTAACCTTGGCGGGGAACAAGTCACGCGGAGAAATGCATCATGCTCCTGGACGAATGCTGTGGCGTGAAGGGGGTCCTGAAGACACCTGTTGGTCACTGGGGTCCCTGTGGCGTTTGCCCCACGGCGGATGACAACGCAATGACAGCCAAGCGGGCAGAACGGGAAAAAGGGAGTCAGCGAGTAGCGTTGGATTGGCGTTACCCAAGAGTTGCTCCAAATAACTCAATCATCTCCTTTGAGAGGTTCCCACCTTGCAAAATCTGAGTCATTCCTTTACAGCAACGGTTCTCAGACTCAAGTGCATCAGAATACCGTGGATGGCTTGTTTTGTTTGCTTGTTTTTGCTTTACTGAATATAGTTGACATATAACATTATTAGCAGTTTCAGGTGTACAACATAACGATTTGGTATTCATATGTATTGTGAAATGATCACCGCCATAAGTCTAGTTAACATCCATCACTGTGCATAGTTGCCTTTTTTTTTCTTTTAATGTGGACATTTGAGATCGCCTCTTAGCAGCTCTCCCATATGCCATACAGTATTATTACCTACAGTCACCACGCTGTACATGACATCCCCCAGACTGATATATTTTATCGCTAGAAATTTGTACCTGTTGACCCCAGTTTGCTTGTGAAAGCTTCTGATTAAACAGGACTGGTTGGGACTTAAGAATCTGCATTTCTAGGTTGCCAGGCTATACAGATCCTTTTGGTCTGGGCAACAAACTTTGAGACCCACTGCCTTCCAGCACACAGGGGCCTGGGAAGCGTTTCCAGGTGGTTTTGATTCAGGAGAGGTTCGTTTTCCTGCCTCGGCTTCCCAAATGATCAATTTCATGAAAAGACTAGTAAGAGAAAGTAAGGCAGAAGTAAACATATTAATGTTTAATAATTCCTTGGAGTATGACAACTGGCAGTGTGCCTGTCCTATATTTTGTTCGGCTTCATTTGTCTGCCGGGACTATGGACTCAGATACCCTGCTTGTCTCCTCTCTCCGTGGTCACAGGCTCCCTTTCCTCCAAACTCAAATGGCAGCAGCAGCTTCCGAGAGCCTGTGGTCGTTATGTCAAGGCTCCAATCCTCTGGGTAGTGCTACTGTTGTACTATAGGGGCAGCAAGGCTAATTCAACGTGAATGACTGGCAAAGATTATACATTTCTCGGGAGACTCTGATGCCTTTTTTGCACAACTAGCTTAATTAAGAATCCTTGGCAATGTATTAACCACAAGCTTATGGATCTCAATATGCCAATCAAACATAATGAGATAAATGCAAATGTCAAAGCACAGACTCTTTGCTTAGGAATATTTAAAGGCTTAAAGCTGTATCCTCAGTCAGTTGGCAGAAAGCAATGGGAATAGCTGGGTCTGCTGGGGGCAGGGTTGGCCCATTATAATTTAATATCTATGGCATGACCTGCAGGACTGAACCATTCCCTGTCCGGGTGCAATTTCAGGTTATAAAAATACAGCCCAAAATATTAGGTTTAAAACCTGACCCCAAGATAACAGCGACAACAACAGTAATGTATCCCAAAACACTGGCCTACTTCCAGGAGCAGGGCTAGAAGTCAGGAGCCAAAATCAAAGCCTGCACCCCAGGTCTGTCACTCTAAGATCTTAGATAAGTCAAACAGCATCTCTGTTCTGAGTACCTAGTGAAGTAGGAAGGGTAGTAGCTGCTTTACTTGTTTCATAATAATGCACGTCAGAGAAAAGAGTAATTATTTATGTTAATTTATTTTTTAATTTTAATTTTTTAAATTTTTACTTATTTATTTTTTAAAGATTTTATTTCTTTATTTGACAGAGAGCGAGCACAAGCAGGGAGAGCAGCAGACAAAGGGAGAGGGAGAAGCAGGCTTCCCGCTGAGCAGGGAGCCTGATGCGGGGCTCGGATCCCAGGACCCTGGGATCATGACCTGAGCCGAAGGCAGATGCTTAACCCACTGAGCCACCCAGGCGCCCCTTAATTTATCTTTTTAATGACTGGGTTAATAAATGGCTAACATAGAGGACTGTCATCTATTTGGTGTATCTGGCCGTTGGCCAGATCTGATGAACTTCTAATGGTTGGATAACTTGCAACATAAAGCTGCCTAACAGATGGTTGTTAACCTGAAACGCATGTTCTGGTGGCTGAAGGGCTTGGCCTTGTGAGCTTCACTGGTGTTCACCAATTTCACTCAAGACCTGAATGCAAGTACAATTATCAAATTTGTGATTGACACAGATTTAGAAGAAATAGTTAATATCTTCTGTGAATAAACGAAGAGCCAAATATATTTTCTTTTCAGTTTGACAATAAGGTGACTTTAGTAAGTTACACTTTAATAGATATAAATGTAAGGTCCTCCACCAAGGTGAAAAAAAGAAGTCTCAAAAAACAAATTCCACATATGATGGGTAACTTAAAAATCACATGTGTGGAACAGGCTCTAAGGTTTCAATATGAAGCATTAATGTGGTTTAGCTTCTATGAAAGTTGATGTGATCTTTGTTGCCTTAATGGATTATAATATACAGAATGAGAATGGTGATACTGTTGCTGTAAATTAGCCAGACTCTATCCAGAGTATCAGCTTCAGTTCTGGATACCCCTTTCTTGAGTACAGAGGAAAGCAATCAGTTTGGGGAGGGGAGGGATTTCATATGAGGTGTGGTTGAATGAACTGAGCAATTTTAGTCCTTATAAATGAAAACTGAAGGAAGAGCATGAGTTCTGGTTTAAAGTACTTGAAAGATCGTTATGGTGGAGAGAAACTATTATTATTATTATTTCTGCCAGAGAGTATAATTAGAACCAGAAGGTAAAAGGCAGATATTAGGTCAGCAAAAGAAAGACATTTTCTTAAAAAAAAAAAAAAATTATCACAGTAATACACACACACAGTTTACAGAGACAAATATACTATGAAGCATGTAATTACAAATTAGTTATCTTCCTACTCCTCACCCCACTCTCCACCCTAATCCTTGTTTGCTAGAGGCAACCTCTTGGGAATATTTTCACTTACTCTTCTGGTTTTGCCGTCTATTTCAAAATACCATGCATATTCTGCTTTTTAAAAGAATTACCCTCAAAGTATTGTCACAAAAGGTAAGATGTCATTCTTTTTTCTGATGGAGTCGTAGTCCATTGTATATATGCCACATCTTCTTTATACATTCATCTATTGTACATTTAAGTTGTTTCCATGTCATGGCTATTGTAAATGATGTTACAGTAAACATAGCGAAGCACATTGTTTTCAAATTAGTGTTTCCATTTTCTTCAAATAGATACCCAGTAGTGAAATTACTGAATTATATGGTAGTTCTATTTTTAATTTTTTAAGGAAACTGTTTTTCATAGTGGTTGTACCAATTTATATTACCACCAACAGTGCACAAGGGTTCCCTTTTCACCACATCCTTGACAACACCTGTTATTTTTTGTCTTTTTATAGTACCCATTCTGAGAGGTGTAAGGGGTTATTTCATGGTGGTTTTGAGTTGCATTCCCCTGATGATTGGTGATGTTGAACATCTTTTCACGTCCCTGTTGGCCATCTGTATGCTTACTTTGGAAAATATCTGTTTAGATCCTCTGCCCATTCTTTAAATGGATTTTTTTGGTTTTGACTTGTATGAGCTTTTTATATATTTTGGATATTAACCCCTTATTGGATATATGATTGGCAAATATCCTATCCCGTTTAGTAGGTTGCCCTTTTATTTTGTTGATTGTTTCCTTCACTGTGCAGGAGGTTTTTAGTTTGATGAACTCCCAATAGTTTACCTTTGCTTTTGTTTCCCTTCCTTTGGAGTCAGGTCCAAAACAAATGTTGCTAAGATCAATGTTAAAGAGTTTACCCCCCATGTTTTCTTTTAGGGGTTTTATGATTTCAGGTCTTACATTCAAATCTTTAATCCACTTTGAGTATTAATTTATGTATAAGGGGTAAGATAGTGGTCCAATTTCTTCTCTCCTTTCTGCCTTCCTTCCTTCTTTTTGCATGTAGCTGTCCAGTTTACCCAACACCGTTTATTGAAGAGACTATCCTTTCCCCATTGCATATACTTGCCTCTTTTGTAGTAAATCAATTGACCATATATATGTGGGTTTATTTCTGGGCTCTTTATTCTGTTCCATTGATCTATGTGTTTGCTTTTTTTCCATACTGTTTTGATTACTATACCTTTGTAGTATAATTTGAAATCAGGGAGCATGATACATCTGACGGTGTTCTTCCTCCTTAAGATAGTTTAGGTGATTCAGGGTCTCTTGTGGTTCCATATAAATTTTAGAATTATCTGTTCTAGTTCTGTGAAAAATGCCATTAAAAAAAATGCCATTGGAATTTGGTAACAATTGCATCTAATCTGTAGATTCCTTTGGATAGTATGAACATTTTAATAATATTAATTCTTCCAATCCATGAGCATAAAATATCTTTCCATCTATTTGTGTCTTCAATTTCTTTCATCAATGTCTTAAAGTTTTCAGTGTATAGGTCTTTCACCTCTTTAGTTAAATGTATTCCTAGGTTTTTTTTTTTTTATGCAATTGAAATACGATTATTTTCTTGATTTCTCTTTCTGATACTTTTTTGTTACTTATACAAATATACAAATTACTATACAAATACAACAGATTTTTGATATTAATTTTGTATCCTGCAACTTTACTGAATTCATTTATTAGTCCTAACAGTTTTTTTGGTTAAGTGTAGGGTTTTCTATATGTAGTATTATGTAATCTGCAAATAGTGACAGTATTCTTTCTTGTTTTCCAATTTGTATGCCTTTTATTTCTTTCTCTTGCCTCATTGTGGCTAGGATAACCAATTTAGGTTGAATAAAAGTGGGAATAGTGGGGATCCTTGTCTTGTTCTTGATTTCAGAGGAAAATCTTTCAGCTTTTCATTCTGAGTATGGGTTTGTCATATATTATGCTGAGGAATGTTTCCTCTACCCCACTTTACTGAGAGTTTTATCATAAATGGATGTTGAATTTTGTCAAATGCTTCTGCTACATCTGTTGAGATGATCATATAATTTTTTTTCTTTTACTTTGTTAGTGATATATCACATTGATTTGCAGATGTTGAACCATCCTTGCATCCCTAGAGTAAATCACACTTAATCATTATGTATGATCTTTTTTTTTTTTAAGATTTTTATTTATTTATTTGAGAGAGAGAGAGTGAGAGAGAGCATGAGAGGGGAGAGGGTCAGAGGGAGAAGCAGACTCCCCACTGAGTGGGAAGCCCGATGTGGGACTCGATCCTGGGACTCCAGGATCATGACCTGAGCTGAAGGCAGTCGCTTAACCAACTAAGCCACCCAGGCACCCAATGTGTATGATCCTTTTAATGCATTGTTGAATTCGGTTTGCTAATATAGTGGTGAAGATTTTTGCATCTATGTTCATCAAAAATATTGGCCTGTCATTTTCACTCTCTCTCTTTCTTTCTTTGTGGTATCCTTGTCTGGTTTTGGTATCAGGGTAATGCTGGTCTTGTAAAATGAGTTTGGAAACTTCCCTCCTCTTCAAAGTTTTAGAAGAGTTTGAGAAAGGTAGCCACTAAATCTTCTTGGAATGTTTGGTAGAACTCACCAGTGGGAAGCCGTCTCAACCTGGAGTTTTATTTGTTGGGAGATATTTGATTACTGGGTCAATCTCCTTACTAGTAATTGGTCTATTCAGATTTTCTATTTCTTCATGATTTAGTCTGAGAAGATTTAAATTTCTAGGAATTTTCTCACTTCTTTTAGATGGTTCAATTTGTTGGCATATTCATAACAGTCTCTTGATTCTTTATATTTCTGTGGTATCAGTGGTAACTTCTCTTTCATTTCTGATTTTATCTACTTGAGCCCTCTCTCTCTTTTTTCTTGGTAGATGTTTACCAATGTTGATTATCTTTTCGAAGAATCAGCTCTTAGTTTCATTTTGGTATCTATTTTATTTATTTTTGCTCTGATCTTTATTCTTTTCTTCCTTCTAATAAAGTTGGGCTTTCTTGTTCTTCTGTTTCTAGTTTCAAAGTTAAGTTGTTTATTTGAGATTTCTCTTGTTTCTTGAGATAGGTCTGTATTACTATGAGCTTCTCTCTTCTAACTGCTTTTGCTGCATCCTGTGGATTTTGATATGTCATATCTCTGTTTTCATCTGTCTTAAGTATTTTTTGATTTCTCCCTTGATTTATTTTATGACACAATAGTTGTTCAGGAACATGTTGTTTAATCTTCATGTATTTTAACTTTTCCCGTTTTTCTTCTTATTATTCATATCTAGTTTTATCCCATTGTGGCAAAAAAAAAAAATGTTTGAATTGCTGTCAGTTTTTCCCATTAGGTCTGTTAATATATGATTTATATATTTTAGTGCCCCTATGTTGGGGGCATGTATATTTATAAATGTTTTATCTTCTTGCTCAATTGACCCCTTTATCATTATGCAATGTCCCTCTTTGTCTCTTATTAGTCTTTGTTTTAGAGTCTATTTTGTCTGATTTGAATATAGCTACACCAGCTTTCTTTTCATTTCCATTGCATGGAATATTTTTTTCCATCCTTGTATCCTTACTCCTGATGTGAGTCTCTTGTAAAGAGTATATAGATATGTCCTTTTTTGTTGTTGTTGTTGTTTTTTTAAGCCATTCAGCCACTCTATGTCTTTTGATTAGAGAATTTAGTCCATTTACATTATAGTAATTATTGATAGGTATGTATTTACTGCCATTTTGTTAATTGTTTTCTGGTTGTTTTTATAGTTCCTCTCTGTTCCTTTCTTCTCTTTCTCTCTTCCTTTGTGGTTTGATGACTTTCTTGGTGTTATGTTTAGATAATTTTCTCATTTTCTTTTGTGTATTTACTATAACTTTTTGTTTTGTGGTTATGGTGAGGTTCACATTTTTCATTCTATGTTTATAATGGTCTATTTTAAGTTTATAGAAACAAATTTAAACACATTCCAAAACTCTACAATTTTACTCCCCTGCTCACATTTTTTCTGATGTCACTTCCTATATCTTTTTTTATGTATCTCTTAATTAAGAGATACATAAAATTCCTCTTATTGTAGTTTTAGTTAATTTTACTACTTTCGTCTTTTAACCTTCTTAGTAACTTTATAAGTAAGTAATCCACTACATTTACTATATATTTACCTTTTCTAGTGAGATTTTTACTTTTGTGTGTTTTCTTGTTATTAATGAGTGCCATGTTTTTAGCTGAAAGACATCCCTTCAATATTTCTTATAAGGACATTTTTGTAGTGATGAACTCCATTAGCTTTTGTTTGTCTGGAAAACTCTTTATCTTTCCTTCAAATATATATGATAACTTTGCTGGGTAGGGTGTTCTTGGTTGGAAGATTTTTCTTTTCAGCACTTTGAATATGTCATGCCACTCTAGCCTGGCTGGCAAAGTTTCTGCTGAGAAAACTGCTGATAGCCTTAGGGTTTTTGTTTTTTGTTTTTTTGTATGTAGCAAGACATGGATTACACTATTGTTTTCTAATTTCCAGACTGCTGTTAAGAAGTCTGAAGTTGTTCTTTGCATATAAGCTATATTTGTTTGTTTTCCTTCTGGAAATTTTTCAATAAATTCCTTTTATTCTTACTAGTTTGAAATCTCTTAATGATATGCATTGATACGGAACTTTTAAAACTTATTGTATGGGAGACTTTAGCAACTTCAATTGGCCTTCAATTCTGGGAAATTTTTTATATTCTTTATTACTTTCTTTTGAAAACTAATTTTGTAACTTCCATTGTTTTTTTTTATCCTTTTTTGAACTCTTATTAGTCAACTGTTGTATGTGGATCTTCTAATTCTCTTATGTTGTCTTTTTTCATCTCTTTGTATTTTTTTCTATATTCTGGAGTGTTCCACAATTTTATCATTCAATTAGTCTATTGAAATTTTCATCTCCATTAATGTATGTTGAATTCCCAAGAGCTATTCCTTATTCTTTAAAAATTCTGTTCTTATAGCATTCTGTTTTTATTTTATGAATGAGGTATCTTATCTCTTTGAGAATAATTTAGTATTAATATTCTCTGCATTATCTCCTCCAAGTTTCTCCCCTCCCCCAATGTGCATTGATTGGAACTCAGTCTTTCATGTTAGTGCCTTTCCTAAGAAATAAATGCTGGGATATCATTTCATATTCTACATTATGTGTGTTATATTGGATTCCCAGGGAAATAGACTCTGTACAGCAGGTTTACTGTGGATTTTCTTGGGATTAATACCTGAGGGGGAGAGGAAGAAATTGGATAGGAGAATGGTTTAAACTAGTTATGACACAATCATATGGAAAGCTCCGGGGCTGGGATGGCTCCCCAAAGATGTACCAAATTGACCTATTTACCTCACATCTACAAGTCATTGGATTTGGGCTATTCTCTGGGAAGGGGTGTGACCTCGGGCAATGCAGCCTTCTTTGTTTGAGGGCAATTCTCTGAAAGGGAATCAGCTATGATCCATTAACCACTAACACTTCCAGCAGTTGGAGTACCAGCTTATAGTCCTGAAGGGAGAATCTGGGTGATACATATAGCATCCACTATAGCAAGGTGTTAAATGCTGTGATATGGATGAGGTTAGGCAAATGGTAGACCTCACAAGGTGGTCATTTTGGGAGGGAGATCACTTAGGAAGAGAGACCTCAAATGTCAGTATTAGAGGTATTTCTCTTTGGCTGGTAAATTTCCACACATGTAATGGGGAAGGAGTTGGGTAGTGGGCTGGAAGGCCAGTAGAGGGGCTCAGTGTTCAATATGCAAACCTATACTTCATCCTCCTGTTTTCAAAAGAGCTTCAGCTTCACCATCCACTGTGTCAGGTGTCCAAGTGTGAACAATCTTATGGTTCAACATCTTCAGCAAGTAAACCAACATGCCTGGGTGGGAAGGAGGACAGTTTCTTGGCTTCATGAGGTGAGGGAGAGAATCTGGGTTTCTGATTCTTCTTATACAGCCTTTCAATAAATTCTCCCATTTTCAGCCCCATACCACCCCTCAGATATATCTGAGCTTTTCCATGTCTTTCACCTTGCTAGTGTAAGTCTCAAGTTTCTCTATTTTGCCAAATCAGCTTCCAAAGTTTCCTTGACATTCCTGGTTTGACTTTAAGTTCTAGTAATTACTTTCTAAAAGGCAGAATGTACTGTCTCAAGAGGTGATGCAGTCTCAGTCAATGGAGGTGTTCAAGCAGAGAATAGACAATCATTCAAGAGGAATGTTGACAGGATTCCTGCCTCAGATTGGAATTAGGAGCTAGTGTCACCCAATCCTAAACTGTTATGGTTCCATATGATGTAGGAGAAAGGGCTTTATGTCCATGAGAGGAAATGTTCCATGAAGCCAGAAAAAAGGAGATTATGTAATACAACTCTCCATTTGATAGATTGGTTAATACTCAAGGCCTTTTTTGATTTGACTTCTATCCACCACTCTAGTTCCAACTCACAATATTCCCTCAACTTACCCTTGGATTCAGTTTTACAGAATTTCTGGTAGATTCCCAAATGTATCATGGTATTTCATGCCTCAATGCCTTCCCATGTGCTTCTCAAACCTAGAGTGCTTGTCTCTCCCTCTCTCTCTCTCTCTCTTTTTTTGGTCAAGACTACTCTTACGAATCCTTCAAAAACTTAGCCTAACAGTGTCCTGCTATGCAAAACCTTCCTTCAGTGCCTACCCCCAATCTTATTTAGTTACTTCTTTTCTATATTTTCTTAACTAGACTGTAATGACCTTGGACATAGGGAATATGTTATATGAGCTTTTGTGCCCAGCACAGTACTTAGTAAATGGTAAAAGCTCAATAAATCTTTGCTGAATTAATGCAAGAATAATGAATGGATAAGGAAAGCAGGTCTGAGAAAGTTCAAGTGACTTGTCCAAGAACACATAGGTGATCAGCGGCAAAATTTGTTGGAAACACAAGAAGAGTTTAAAAATTTTCATTAAAACATTCTTTTAACCGCATAAGCTTATGTATTTTTCTATCTACATATTAAAGTGTGGGATGACTAGCCTCTCTTCTATCACCTCCTTTCCACTTTTTTCTCTCTCTTTCTCTGCTTCACTCAACAATTATTAAGAACCTTTCTTGTACTAAGTTTGGAAAATATCAACACATAATTCCATTTTTTTGGCTCTAACGTTATTTTTCTGTTACAGATTTCCAGTCTTTCTCAAAGCTTCATTGATTATTTCTAGAAACCCGTACATTGTCTTATGTTCACTCAACATTAAATCTTTTCCATTCTTATTGTTTATCTCCCATTTTCTTTTTTTTTTTTAAGATTTTTATTTATTTATTTGACAGAGAGAGATAGCGAGAGCAGGAACACAAGCAGGGGGAGCGGGAGAGGGAGAAGTAGGCTTCCCGCCGAGCAGGGAGCCCGATGCGGGGCTAATCCCAGGACCCTGGGATCATGACCTGAGCCGAAGGCAGACGCTTAACGACTGAGCCACCCAGGCGCCCGTTTATCTCCCATTTTCATCATCCCAGCTCCCTTCCATTCACAGTGGTCCTTTGCTTGTGTCTCCATTGCTTTTCCAGGTATTTCATTACTTATTACTGTCCTGATGGTAGGAATTGGCATGAGAATTCTAATGTCTGTGACAAGGATGTTATCTCTTAACATTTCTCCTTGCTTTGTGTTACACATTATCCTATTGGTTCTAAAACCGGTTGAATTCTGTGGGCTGCTGGAGTTTTAAAATACTACTGACCACCACCTTTTTTCCCAGGAGTGAAACAAAAGTCACATAAATCCTTAAGATGTGGAATGGGGCAAACTCAAGTCTTACCTGAGAACCCAGGCTTTGTCTTTGGGCATATTTGTCTGTGTAAATTTCTTTTTCTCTTAGAATGGGTTATTTCCTAAGAAACTTTTCAATTCCTTACACAAATAGACTCAAACTGGTCCTGTTCTTCCAGTCAGCCAGTGATATCCAGCCACGTCTGAATCCCAGTAGTGAACACAATTCAGGCTCCAGCTGAGGTCATATTTATATAAGAAGGAAAAATGAATTACATATTCCAGTTGAGTATATGTAGTCATAAATGGATAGGCAAGACAAAGTGATTGGTGAATATGTAATTACCTCTTTTTGACTATTTATACTTTAGGAGTCAAACTTAGATAAATTTCCCTACCCACACTCCCTGAAATTATTTGGAAGAGTGGCCAACATTTTCTTTTCTTTTCTTTTCTTTTTTTTGTTGTTGTTATTAGATTTTAGATAATGCAATACTAAGAATTAACATTTATACAGCTCTTACCTTGGGCCAGGCAGTACTCTAAAGCTCTACATGCATAAATATATTTAATCCTCATGATAAAACCTTATAATAAATCCTCATGATAAAACTGTATGAGATAAGATAAAGTTTTATTTTCATTTTATAACTGATGAAACTGGGTCAGAGAGAAATTAAGTAATTTGCTCAAGATCACACAGTTAAGTGACACAGCCAGGATTTGAACCACATTCTGATATGACTCTAGACTCCAATCTCTAAAATAATGTGTAGCTCTGACGTTTCTTCTTAATGAAAAACAGTACCTTCCAAGAAACTTTTACACAACAATAAATTTGTGATATAGCATAATATGTCACACAGTATGTTACACACCAATATGTGACACAGAAAGGGATTGATATAATAACGATACTTATGACAAATAAGTGCTATTTTCTAGTTACTCTGTCAAAATATTTTACCTGTATTTTTCAATTAATACCCACAAGTCTGTTGATTTTTGTCCCCATTTTACTGATGAGATACTAAGATACAGAGAAATTAAATAACTTGCCTAATTTTACACCTCTAATGGAACCAGGATTTTAACCCAGGTCTGTGGGAATCCAGGTCTAAGACTGTAACTGTCTCTCAAGACTGCTTTCCATGTAACCTAGGGGAGACCACTGCATTTATTTGGCTTAGAATCTGCAGCATACAATAGTTGCAAATGACTCACATTCCAGGACATCTGATTAGTATTACAATTAGTAATCATGGAAAAATTAACCCTTTGTGGCTGCTATGTGGGTGCTGGGCACTGTAATTTATGGCTATTTTGTGGTTCCCTATTCATATTCATTTACAATTTAATTAAAAAATATATACTACATAGGCATTTGAAGATCTGTAAATTTGTGATGGTCTGGGTCAAGCCCTCTTGAACATTATAAAACTGTATTGCACTTTCCTCCATATTGCCTGACCTCACAAATTACGTTTATATATTATACATATATCATTACATTATATGTAATTACATATATAATTAAATATATAATACAGACAGTCCCTGACTTAATGATAGTTTGGCTTATGAATTTTCGAGTTTATGATGGTGTGAAAGCAATATGTATTCAGTACAAACCATACTTCAGGTTTTGAATTTGGATCATTTCTTGGGCTACTGATATGTGGTACAATACCCTCTCATGATGCTGGGCAGTGGCTAGTTGCAGCTCCCAGTCAGCCAAGTGATCACAAGGACAAACAACCAGTATACTTACAACCATTCATACCTATATAACCATTCTGTTTTATACTTTCAGTGCAGTATTCAGCAAATTACATGAGATAGTCAGGACTTTATTATAAAATAAGCTTTATGGTCAATGATTTTTCCCCAACTGTAGGCTAATGTAAGTGTTCTGAGCATTTAAACACCAGGCTAGGCTAAGCTATGATGTTCAGTAGGTTAGGGTATTAAATACCTTTACAACTTACCATGAATTTATTGGGACAAAACCTCATCATTAATTTGAGGAAGATCTGCATATATATATATATATATATATATATATATATATATATATATACACCTTTGTACATAGCATATTGCTTGCTGCCTGCTGCTTTCATGTTGCAGTGTCCAAATGACTAGTAGGGTAGAAGATTCAAATCCTTACATTCAGGGTTTTGTTTCTTTTTCTTTTCTTTTCTTAATTTATTGTTCTGGACAGCTACTGAAGATTCAACATATTTTTATTTTAAGGAGGGAATTTGTTACTAGTATTGGTACCATAAAGTCACATCATGATATATGGCAGGTGTCAATTCCATCATAAAGGTACATTTGTTCTCCAGGAAGATAATTTTAAACACCTACTTTGAGAGAGTATGAAAGGCTAATGACAGGACTTTGGGATAAATTTAGATTATTCCACCAGATGTCACTATTTCCCTTTTAGTGAAAATGGTTTGCCATCAAATGGCTTCTTAGATATTTTAAATAAATAGAAATGAAGTAAATAATTTCCTTTTGTATGGGTGACTCAACCTGCACAACATGTTGTCTACAAAGAGACACATTTTGATATTCAGCTTAGTCCTGCATGTCATCTTTGATACAGGCAGAGTACAGACTTCTTAGCAAAGAGCTAAGTGTAAGTGTATAGTGTTCATACATATTTTAAAACGAGGGGTTCAAATACAGTTTAATAGTCTATTTAGATCTAAAGGAAAATGTGGGTAAAAGTAATCTTCCTGTTAAAAAGTAAGGGTTTCAATTATAGTCTACCAAGTCTCACAACCACCTTATTATTTGCTCCTTTTTTCTTGAGGGTCATTGAGTCTTCCCAACTTTATGGACCCAAATTTAGAGGATAAGTTCTAAAAACACCAGAAAAGAGATTGAGAGAAATATAGAAAATTTTCCTCCTTCATCATGGGAGCCTAAAATTTATTTATTAGTATCATCTTACTGTGGGATTATCTACCATCCATTTCAATAACTAGATCAAATATGGAAGGCTCAATCTGATTTTGCATGGGATAAGTGTGAGTCAGTTTAATCTCAAACTATTTTCATTGTCAGGTCATGTTTTATTTTCCTGCCTAAAATGCCTTAGCCATGAGTCCTTGAGATATGTAAGTGGTGATAAAGTACAAACTAGAACATTTAGAATAGTTACATATTCTTTCAGAAGCCAGTATTCTTTCTACCAAATGCGTTTGAAGATGCACACCTGCCAACTCAATAAAAAAGTAATTTGATGATTAATTTGTTTAGCAAATATTTGTTCTGCTTTGCTACATTTTGATAGGAAGTGAGACACAAAGACATGAAAGACGAGGTCCCAGTCCTCAAGGAGCTTCCAGTCTAATGAGAAAGAAGGATAAGCAGGAGAGTTAATACACTCTTGGGGCAATGAGAGATGTACTCATATATGTCAGCACTGTAGGCTGACAGATTAAAGTGAGAGGGTTTGAGTTAGTATTCCAGAAGCACAGTTGCCCACTGAGTCAGCAATTTTACTTATGAAAGTTTGTTAACCTTGGGCCATGAAGAAATTGCCCAGTTCAGGATATTCTCTAAATAAATAAATAAATTTAAGGCAGGTACATTATACAGTTGTACATCTAAGAGATTTATTTCAAAATAATGTTTTATTCAAGCAGAAATGAGAATAAGTTTATTTGTAAAGGTTTCCTAATAAGCTCTTAGGCTTAACACCTCCCTGTCAAACTGAATTTAGAAAAACATGACACTATCTTCTCTACCCTAAGTAATCTATTTATTTTAATAACATAAATCTGAATGTGGGCTAAGAAAGGATGTCAAGTCTTCTTTTCCTTTGTAGATGTCTAATAGGTCTTATTATAAAACACAGTTGGGATATTGTGCATCACACCCAACTTTCATCCCCCCCCCGGACTAGATAATTGCATACATTGATTAGAATTTTAACCAAAAGAAATGGTTATGGTTCTTCTCATAATCATTTTAAGTGTTTTAATTCTTGGCCAAGGCAAGGGTAATTTTTTTTTAAGGGAAGTTTTTATTTTCGTTTTCCATTGTTGATGTGCTATGCAGATCGTGTACACCGATGTATATAGATACAGTGTTTTTCCTTTGCTATCCTTTGAAGCTTTGATAAATTAAAAAAAATGGATAGAAAATATCAGAAACCAGCAATAAATTAAGAGGAGGAGGGAGCAAAAGGAAGCCAAATATCCAACTATTAATAATTGATAATATAAATCATAGGATATTTATAGAACGGAGTAGTAAGTTATGATTAAAAATGATTTTGTGGAGGACAAGTTAATGATAAATAAGTATATTCATGGCATACATTAAACAAAAAAACAGAATATAAAGCAATATAGGTTGTGATTCAAATTTGTTTTGTAAGAAAACCTGTGTATAATTTTGCTAATCTATACTTCCTTAATTTTGTAAAAGAAATTCATAATCTTTCTAATAAGAAAAAAATGTAGTAGAGTTTGTGTGTTTGTCTTCCCTTTTTTATTTTTATGATAAAATTACTCCTTATTCTACTTTTTAAAAAAAATTCTGTGATTTCAAAAAGTTATATTCTATCTTGGAGCCATTGTACATAGATATCAAGTGAATACTTTAAAAGTATTTATTGGTTGTTTTATTACAGGGATAATGAGTGTTAATTATGTCCCTGAGGGAAAGAGAAATGGTTGAGGCCTCAAGTCACAGAATCCTACCGCTTGGCTTTTCAGGGGATATGTGCAAAGATTGCATTACAGGTAAATGCTCATGTTATTTTTCATACTAATGTTTGTCCCCAAACTTCTAACCCAGGGAAATCCATTGCCCATGTGTGCTTCTCAAAAGCTTCCTGTTCTCCTAAAACCCACTTTGCCTCCCCCTGGCCTTCTTTTTTCTAGCCCTCAGCCTTTTCTTCTTACTAAAAGCTATACTCCCCACAACTATGACTTTGATATTGAAGTCCACTGTATCTCCTTCTGGAGGGTGGAGGAGCTCCCATAAGACATTTAAGTGTACTTGTCAAAAATGATGGCTGACTCACTTCCTGAATAATTTCTTCTCTCCTCTCATCTCATGGTCATGGAATGGTAGCAGAGTACAAAGGCAGCCAAAATATGTAGAACATGGTTAATAAGAAAAACATAAGCAGCAATACAACCTTTGCGTGAAAGACACACATGCTCACATACCACTAGAGTAAGAAACACAATTTTTTTGATGTAATACTGGCATGGATAAAAAAATGTCCTAAAGGTCCTAAATTAATTTTGTTTCCTGACTCTTACTGTCAGAGGGCAGTTATTGTTACGTTGACTAGACTTCAGATGATCTACTCTGGCTTAGTGAACCACACTTCAGGTCTCTGTTTATTGGCCCAGCTACCTTGATATGAACTGAGACCATGAAAGGGCCATTCATTTCCTGACTTGGTCCTGGTACACACTCTTCCCACTAAGCATCACCTAGAGCCATAGCTCCATGCACCCGGGGCGGCGGGGGTGGGGGGGAACCATTCCTCCCATGTTGAATATGAACATCCAACGTTCATGACTTTCATAATAAGAAAATAGTTGATAAATGCTTTTGCTGTCACTCTAGTCTTCCAAGTCTAAAGCTAATTCTTCATCATGTCTGAGCATTATAGAAATTATCTTTACTCAGTCTGATCACATTTGCTTTCCACCATTTTTCTTGCTTTGTGGATTTATATGTAAAATTTTACTTCTCTATTCACATGGGTTTGTTCTGTTTTCTTATTTTTTTAAAATATATTCATATTGGAACATAAATTCCCCATGTTTGGACATGGATTCAGAACTGTTTCACATTGAACAGCTCAGGTTTGGAAGGTTCATCCTTCCAGCAAGGATTTCTGAACTACTCTCCTCCTTTTTGGTGTGTTTTTCAAACATGAATTGAGATCTTTCACAATCTAGTCACACAGAACAACTTTTTATCAGTTTCCAGAATGTGATAATGGTCTTCTCACTTCTTGCCAAGCTGTTCCCTCAGCCTGGAAAGTTTTCCCAACTGCTCACTTTGGCTTGTCTAACTTGACTAATTCCTACTCCAGGCTTCAATGTTGATTCCTTTGTTAAAGGTGTCTCTCCTCATTCCTCCTTCTCCAGTTCTCACCCACAATACACCAACATTAGACTTGGAAACTTGCAGAAAAATTTCTTTAGATCCTGACCAGTTTGGCTGATTTCATTTACAAATCTCGTCTCTTTCTCATCTAGTTGACTTCCCTGGTGACTCCATGAGGGTGGGGATGGCGGCGGGGGAAGAAAGCCCTTTTAGTATCCTTCCTCCTCTGTATCACCCACAAAAGAGCCTTCCCAGCCAGAAAATGGTAATTAGCAAAAAGACATTTTGGAGGTGGCCTAATAAGAAAGATAAAATAAATTTCTAACCTTGTCATCTTAGAAAATAACATAAATTCTCTAATCTGGTAATTCTGTTTCAAAATAACTTTTTCCTTACTTCTGCCCATTCCTGATTCTTTCCCCAGTGTCTTCATCATCGTACTATTAATTCTTCCCTCTGAAATATCCCTCTCTTCCATTCCCCATGTCAATGACTTAAAAGAATCCTCTTTCTGTACTGCATGGAGCCCTAGGTGTTATATGCAAACAATGAATCAAAAAAAAAAAAAAAAAGAAGAAGAAGAAGTAATTGAACCACTGAAGACTAAAGTCCTGGTAATAAAAATTCAGTTAGTTGTGGTTAAAAAAAAATTAAAAAAAACCCCCAACAATCCTCTTTCTTTTTTTTCTTTACAGACAGGCCATCATTTAAAAAATTTTAATGAGTTAACCTTTTTTCTTAATGACCTTCCTCTGAAGCTCTTCCTTATGCTGGCTTCAGTACTTCAGGGCATCGGGCATGGACATCATTCTGGGAAAGCCCATTATTGTTCTCTTATATTCAGTCATGGATTCCTAAATCCAGTGTCTTTTTCTCTTTTGGTTTGCTCATTTGCTTTTGCTGCAGTTCACTCAGAAGGAGCTCTCTAAAAAAGAATACATAGCAGGTAAATTTTCAGAGTCCATACTTGTTCATAAATGTCTTCATTCTACTTACTACTGGTTAAGAGTCTGACGGGGTATAAAATTCCAGGCTAAAATTTACTTCTCCAAAATTTGAGAATGTTCTCTATGATCTTCTAGCAACGAAACCTGCTTTAAAATGCCTGATGTCATATGATTCTCCATTTCTGTGTAGCTGATGTTTATTCTTTCTGAAGCTTTTAGTTATACTCCTCACTCCTACTATGAAATTTCAAAATGATATGCTTTGGTGAGATCCCTTTTTCCTCTGTTGCACTGGGAACTTGATGCACACTTTCAATCAGTAGAGTAATGTATATTCACACTGGGATATTTTCTTCTAAAGTGTTTTCATGAGGAATTATATTTAATGGTTACAAGTGAGAGTTTCAGAGTTCTGAAGCATAGTGTTTAACATTGGGCAATTTTTAAATCTTTCTATGTTCCTCAGTTTTATTATCCAAAAATTAGTATAATAGTATAACCTATCTCATAGAGGCCTTATAGGATTAAATAAGAGAGGATGTGTAAAGCCTCTAGAACATTACCAGTCATCCATTTTTATTTTAGACTTGAGTTTACACAAAATGGATTGTGTCTTGTATGGAAGATATTACAGTTCACCAAAAAGAGATTAAGTATGACAAATCAGAGCAAAATATCATATATAATAGGGAATTTGCTTAAGAAAATGAGGAAACTGTTGCAGTTTTTAATTTCCTGGGTTTTGTTGCAAAACACAATGGGTGAATTAAACAATAATCACTGAGTGGAGGAAGCCTAGACTTCCAAATCCAGGCTCTTTTATCAAATGACTTTATAGGGACTAGTAAGTAAACAAGAGGTCTTATGCAGTTCTGTTTATCTGAGGCCATATCTACCCATCTGCCATTCACCTCCTTGCCTTTCATAATCGCTGCAGCTGGACAGAAACATTTCCTGAAAGTCCCATGAAATTTTTCTATCAAAGACACTTTCGATGCTTGGACAGAGGGGAACCCTCATTCTGCATAAGGATTTCACACATTTTTCAGCCATGCCTGAGAAGAGAACATAAAAACTATCATTCAGGAACATCATTTGGATTTGTGACTCTCTCTGGAGGCCAGTGTACTCATAAAACAATGAATGGATTAGATCTATTCAAACGTGGAGTTTTTCATTTATGACAGATGTAATATTGATAATATCCTTCATTTAATAAGTCATCCAAGTATAATTCAATGCAAGTTTCTAGTATAAATTACCAGCCATATTCATCTTGCTTGACTGTTTTATAACACCAAAGAGGAGCAAACACAACTGCATAAAAATTCCATGTTGAAATCTAGGAGGACTGCTTCTGCAGGAGGACTGGCTACCTCCACTTTGAGAAGTAACACAATTGTGGTCTCTGCCAGGAAGACAGCTCTTGCAGGCCTCACTCCATCTGGCTGGGAGTGATTTGCAGCCAGACAGGTAACAATAGGGAAAGGAAGAAATTCCTTTAAAAAGCTTTATCAAGTCTGTCCTCTTTCCTTTATCACTACACAGCTCTTTCCCACTGGTTTCCCCTGTAATGGATTTCTGCCTGTTCTAAGTCATTGTTATTTAGAACACAGACAGCAATATCTGTTTTTTTTAGAGTATGCAGATGCTTGTGAACTAATGGCTGACCTGAGAATTGTTGAGGGAACCAAGCAGCAAAGGATCAAAGTCTAAGTGAAATAGATATTTTGATAGAGTGTCAAATGTAGAAATATAGATCATATGCAGTTATGGTTATATGATACAGAGACAGACGAAGAAAAAATCCATGTGAAAGCAGGATTAGACCTACTATTCTTATTTCTGTATCTCTAACTCTCTATTTAACCACCACAAACTAGTTCCCTATTACTAGGGAACTACACCCTCTAAGATCACTGTGGTATGGTAATGGCCAAATCTATTTTTCACAATTTTAGCTTGATTTATTTTCTTTTTGTTTGACCTAAGTAATCAGATCCATCTTCTTTAAACCTCTTCTTCCTTGGTTTCTAAGCTATTACATACTTTAAAACCTGGCATTTCTAAATCTTCTATTTTTCTGAGTTTCCTTTTTCTGCCCTGTTATTAGGTCTTTTTTCTGTTAAGGATTTTATTGTGGGTATGCATGTTTAAGACCTTGTCTTTGCTCCATACTCTTTTTCTCATTACATTATCACAACTTGAGAACTGACTCATGTCCTTTTCAAAGCAATCACATCACTTCTGCATGAATAATTTAAACACCTATATGTCCACCTCTACTTTGGAAGTATTAGACCCTTTCACCTTCTTCAGATCCTGTATGCCTGTATGTAGGTGGCCACTGAGTCATGTTGGTTAACTTTAAGAGGATGGAATATGGGAGACATCATTATTGAGAATATGAGCCTGGAAGACAGCTGAGTGTTGGCTTTACTGCCAGCCCTAGCCCTCAGTGGTTGGGGGAGTTTAGGCGAAGCTGCTAAACCATCTTGTCAAACACCCCAAGAAGTATTGTGAGGATCAAATTTGATAATGTCTGTAAATCACTTATCATAGTGCTTAGCCCATAATATATGCTCTATAACTTGTTCTACTGAAAAGTTTTCCTGGGTGATATGCCATATTCAGAAACTCAACATACTCCCAATGTGTACATCTAAAATAGAATTGCTGGTATTTCCCTAGAACTGGCATTCTCACTCAACCTCCTTGTTTCAGTTGGTGGTATCAAGTCTCTCCACTTCCTCACTTATAATCTCCATGCATGTCACTTTCCTTACTCTGGTACTCTCTATGGAATGCTTTTAATAATCATCCCCTCTCTTTCAGGACCACTTTTCCAGCCTAAGCCTACTGTCAATTCACCCCACACCATTCCATTTTTCATTTTCCCACAAGGTAAATTTCCAATTATCCAACTGTCAACTTTGAACCTGAACTTAATTATAGAGAGAATAAAAGTGTTTGACACAATGATCTCTGTCTTTCCAAATCTGAAGTTTTATAGATTCTTAATTTAGGTTTATGACCCCGTATAACTGTTTTTTTCCCCAAAATTTTAATGTTCACCTACTGCCCACAGAAGAAACCTTACACTAAGTTTTCTAGCTTTAAAGACATTTTCTGGTATGGCCCCATCTTACTGAGCAACTGCATTTTCCTTTAAGCCTCTGTCCTCCCTGTCATCCAGCCAGGCCAGCGTCTTCCACACATGCTCCCCTTCACATTTTTATTCACACACTTGTCCTCATTATTAATTGGTTCCTTTCTCTTCTTGCTGCCCATTCTTTCAGAACCTGATCAGGGAAAGTATGAGTAAGAATGATGTATGATAAATGAAAAGGAGAAAATAAAAATAACACTGGGCTGGGTCTTCTCTAGTGATCTCTGAGGCTTTCTTTCTTATGGACACTTTTCTTATGCAGGGCATGACAGCTACTACTCATCCTGTATCTGCATCCTTCAAGCTGTTAAACCCCATGGAGAACACTGACTGGCCCAGATTGGTTCGTGAGCCAATTACTGCTGCTGGAGGAGTGGTCCAGGCCACTCTGAGTGACGAGGCCTGGTCAATGTGTTCCCCAGTTGGTGGTTGGCAGTGGGTTTTGTGGCTTTAGCCAAAGCATAAAGGATGTGATACCAGAAGTGGGAAGGAATATTGCACAAACCAGAACAACTGATGTTCACTATAGGCTTAATTAACATAATATATCCCCACGTGTATACATAAGCACATTCATTTATCCACTCACTGACCATAATATGGTTTTGTCTACCTGAAGCGAAATGTCAAGCTATTAAGAATTGTGGCAGACACATCCAGCTGTCTAGTAAATACCCATGTTCCCCTTCATAAAGGAGAATATTTGCTAAGAAGCTGTTGTGTAGCTGACTTTCATGAAATTAACTCTTGTAAGTGGAATATGAGTGGAGGTATACCACTTCCAAGCCAAGTTGATAAAGAAGCAGATGTGCCCTCTCCACTTTCACTTTCCCTTTCTCCATGGGAAAGAAAAGTGTGTGTTGCTTAAGCTGTAAGCAAAACACCGTGAGACCCTTAGGGGATGGTGGTGCCACAACATGGAAAGATTCCTTGTCCTGAATCATCATGTGGAAGGCTATGTGCCAGACATTCTTACTGAATTGTTGTGCAAGAAAAAAAATACACTTGTATTATATTAAAACACTGAAATATGGAGATTTATCTGTTGTGGCAGCTAGCATTACCTTAACAAAACAGAAAACACCCAAATAACTGACATGACTCAGAGAAAAATAGAAAAGGCTGGCTATATTAAATGGACTATAGCATTGATCCACTCCTTCAGTGAATAATAGAATTTTCTTGAGGGAAAGGACTTTTCCTGTCTTTTTTCAGTGTTGTATCCCCAACGCTAGAAGAGTTTCTGGCACATTAGGTTCTCAATAAATATTTGCTCTTTAAAGATGTATTGGTTTTCTATTGCTGCATAACAAATTACTACGAACTTGGTAGCTTAAGTAACACATACTTATTATCTCACAGTTTCCATGGATCAGGAATCTGGGAATGACTGCTACAGCTATGCCTTCTGCTCTAGATCTCACGAAGCTTTGCAATTGAAGTGTTACCTGTGGCTGGAGTTTCATCTGAGGCTCAGTGTCCTCTTCCAAACTTATGTGGCCCTTGCCACAATTCATTTTCTTGCAACAGTAAAAATGCATGGAAGCTGGCTTATTCAAGGTTAGAAGGAAAGAGAGTTTTTGACTTCTAGACCCTCTTTCAGAACCCTCAGCTGATTAGGTCAGACCCACCCAACACAAACTTTCTTTTTATTAATTTACTGTCAAGTAATTATAGACCTTAACTACATCCAAAATGTCCATCCAATCTTGTTATAAAATGTAACCTAACCAAGGCCATGACTATCCCATCACTTTTTCCGTATGCCATTAGTTAAAAGCCAGTTATAGGTCCTGCCCACACTCTAGGGGAGGTAACTATACAAGAGTGTTACTCATTGGATGTTACTTAGAATTCTATCTATCACAAAAGACAAAAATGGAAAATATGCTTATACTTTAAAAGACTGCTACACAACATTATTTGAAAATGGAAGGTGTGGTCCATATATACAATGGAATATTATTCAGCCATCAGAAAGGATGAATACCCAACTTTTACATCAACATGGATGGGACTGGAGGAGATTATGCTAAGTAAAATAAGTCAAGCAGAGAAAGTCAATTATCATATGGTTTCACTTATTTGTGGAACATAAGGAATAGCATGGAGGACATTAGGAGAAGGAAGGGAAAAATGAAGGGGGGGTGAATCAGAGGGAGAGATGAATCATGAGAGACTATGGACTCTGAGAAACAAACTGAGGGTTTTAGAGGGGGAGGGGGGAGGGGGGATGGGTTAGCCTGGTGATGGGTATTAAGGAGGGCACATACTGCATGGAGCACTGGGTGTTATACGAAAACAATGAATCATGGATCATTACATCAAAAACTAATGATGTATGGTGACTAACATAACATAATAAAATTAAAAAAAAAAAAGAAAATGGAGTTGGTGACTGCCTAGAAGTTTAGTATGATATATCCTTAGTGATTTTGAAGGTTTAGATTTAGAAAGTGATATTAAGAAATTAGTAAAACGGGGGCACCTGGGTGGTTCAGTCAGATAAGCCTCTGACTTGATTTTGGTGCAGGTCATTATCTCAGGGTTGTGAGATTGAGCCCCACGTAGGGCTCCTTGCTGGGCAAGGAGCCTGCTTAAGATTCTTCCTCTTCCTCTGCCCCTCCTGCCTTCCCTCTCTAACCAACAACAACAACAACAACAACAACAACAACAACAACAAAGGAATTAGTAAAACTTTAAACAAGTGGTAAAATAAATATTAAACTGCCCTACTTTTTTTATGGATCTGGAGTAAGTATAACACAACATATACACATATTTATATAGAAACCTATTCACACCACTTTAGGAAAATTATAAGATAAAATTTTTACTAAGTTGTAATTAACAATCCATGGAAGAACCTTAAATGCATATACTAAGTGAAAGAAGTCAATATGAAAAGGCTATATACTGTATGATTCCAACTATATGACATTCTGGAAAAAATGATGGAGACAGTAAACAGATCAGTTCTTGCCAGGGATTGTGGGGAGAGGGATAAATAGGCAGAGAATTTTTAGGGCAATGGGAAAACTGTATGATATACTATTATGATGGATATATGTCATTATACATTTGTCCAAACCCATAGAATAGGCAACATCAAGCATAAACCTTGAGGTAAATCGTGGATTTGGGGTGATTATAGTGTCTCTGTAGTGTCATCAGTTATAACAAATATACTCACTCTGGTGGGGGATGTTGATAATGGGGGAAGTTATGCATTTATGGAAGCGGAAGGTATGGGAGAAATTTATGTGCCTTACTCTCAATTTTGCTGTGACCCTAAAACTGCTCTAAAAAAATTGTCTTAAAAAAGTTACTAGAACCTAATTTCTACTTTCTAGGGTGGAGTTTTTTTTTTTTTTTTTTTCTTATTGTCTTGTGACGATCCTTCTCTCTACTCTGGCAGGTTTACCGTTGTGGGATTTTTAAAGTTATTCAGACACACAGAAAGATACCCACATTTTCTTCTTGAGAAAATCTTGAAATCAGAAAAATAATCCACATGCAGACAATTAAGACTAAGATAGCAAATGTTCTCTTTGGCAATATGATTCTAATTTAGATTGGCTTTTGTTAGCTTTATTGTCTCTTCATTTGTTCTTAGAGGATGTATGCATTTGTGAGTTTTCCTATGCAAGCATTTGCTCACAAAATGCTAGTAATGGAAACTAAAGTTTTGCTACTTAATCCCAACTTCCTTGACTCCACTGACATTTTTCAATGCTTAATATTTGACACTTTGGGAAATACACAGAGAATTCTGTATTGTGGAATTATCTTGAAGGAAGGCTGGGGACACCAACATGTGTGGGTAGGGGATAGCATTCGCCCTGAAGAGAATCTGTGTTCCCCATGAGTCAGGCTGAGGAGAGCTCTGTCAAGGGCAGAAATTGAGGATGCCTGGGGGAGTCAAGGGGAAGGAAAGGTCATTTCTATTCTCTTTGGCTTCAGAGAGTTGGCATGAAGATTACAGGAGAAGAGGTGCATTCAGGAAATTCACCTTGTCTATCCACCTGGAGTTAAGCAGGACTCTATAAAATAGAAGAGAGGTGGCAGGGAGGTTGATTTTTTTACTACAGTGAGGCAGGCTAATATCTAAGGGAAAAGAAGGAGACCCTTGACTACGGCTTGGTAGGTTCTGAAAACAACTACAACCAATTCTAAGTCTTCTGTATTATAGTTCCCTTCTCTGGTTGCTTTTAGGAGTAGTCTTGTTAAACATTATATAGTCCTGTTGTACTTCAGAGAACTGAGGGATGAGTTTATTACTGTGCTTGGGGTGAAGCTAAGAAGAGGGAGAACCACCCCTCGCCCTAAAACACATGAAATGAAACTCAACTAAGCACTAGGGAACAGGGTCCAGAGTAAGACGTTGGTTTTTCCAAGTGACTGGTGAGTTCCAGAAAAGATTTTGATATTCTCAGGATTCCTGGAGGTCCCTGGGAGAAAGAAACCTAATAAAAGACTAGCATCCCTGAGTCAAACAGAATGAGTGCCTGCACCAAAATAAATCAGTAAAAAAGGAAGTATTTTATTTTGAAGTCACAGTCTTCTGAGGCCTGGAGACTATGAGTTAAAACATATTTTCAATTTTTCTCTTTTTCTCCTTTCAATTCTTCTTGTTCTTAATTCAGTTCCTGATAAAACAAATGTCTTAAATTTTCCACCTATAGGTGGAAACACTTACAGTTTTATATTTCTGGTAAAGTTCTTGATTACATTTGAGAAAAAGGCTATGGGACAAGAAGAACAATGATGTTAGAATACTTAAAGAATGGTAATAACTTAAAATTAAAAATACATTATTTTTATAAATTAATTTCTGAATCTAAGTTAATGTGTTACATATGCATTAATTTTATGTGTAAACAAGCCAAACTATATTTTCAGTATCACAACCTTACTAAACAGATACAGTTTAAAAACACCTAGTATAGGGAAGCCATCAGAATATCTACTAAAAAATCCCATTTAGTTAAAAAAATTTGTATGGAGACATGGAAATATTCACAAACAGAACTGTGTAAATCTCCATTAGATTGAAATAACTTTTGAAAATATTTAGCACTTTAAAAGTCATCTAGATAGCAGGCAAAGGAGGTTGCTTTCATGCCACCCACTCCTTCTATCCCTAAAAGATTCTCTGATATCGCCTGTCAGGAGCAGACATCATCATCTGTGACACTTTCCAGAAAAAATTCAGAAGGGATCTAGAGAAATTGTCATGTCCTTTAAGGGATGACTGTGAGATCAGCTGACACATTAGCTGTAGGGGAGAGAAGAAAATTCCTGATGAGTGATGGAATGAAGAGGATCTGGCTGGTCCTAAAACCATAGAGGGAATTCTCTCATGAGGGAGGAGGGGGAGGATTTGATTTCTAAACTTTCTTCCAACTCTTAAGATTCTATGGATTTCTTTTTTCTTTTCTTCTTCTTATTTTTTATTATGTTATATTAGTCACCATACAGTACATCATTAGTTTTTGATGTAGTGTTCCATGATTCATTGTTTGCATATAACACCCAGTGCTCCATGCAATATGTGCCCTCCTTAATACCCATCACCGGGCTCACCCATCCCCCACCCCCTCCCCTCTAAGACCCTCAGTTTTTTCTCAGAGTCCATAGTCTCTCATGGTTCATCTCCCCCTCTGATTTCCTCCCCTTTATTTTTCCCTTCCTTCTCCTAAGAGAGAAGGACCACATCTTCTTATATATGGACCACATCTTCTTTATCCATTTATCTGTTGAAGGGCATCTTGGCTCTTTCCACAGTTTGGCTATTGTGGACATTGCTGCTATCAACATTGGGGTGCATGTGCCCCTTCTTTTCACTACATCTGTATCTTTGGGGTAAATGCCCAGATTCTATGGATTTCACAATCTCATCCACCACTGTAGGTTGAATTACACTGGGGTAGGTTTTTTTGTTTGTTTAGTTCTTAATGCGATTGCCACCTTTGCTTAGCATCCTTTATTTCTTGTGCATTTTTCTTAAAGATTTTATTTTAGAGAGAGAGAGAGTGGGGGAAGGTCAGAGCGAGAGGGAGAGAGAGAATCCTAAGCTAAACCGTCTGAGCCACCCAGGCGCCCCTTCTAGTGCATTTTTTAAAAAAACTTTTCTTTGGGGGCTCACACATCACTAACTTTCAAAAGAAAATAAAAATTAAATTGATCATGCAGATGCTTTATTCAAATTGACACTAAATATTCACAAGAGGGTGGGACTTGAAGCATCCATATTTTTTTTTTTTTGCTTATAATTCTTGTGTTTTTGCTTTATTGGTGGTGAAGCATTTTCCTTTCTTTCCAGCCTTCGTTTACAAAATCAGAGCTTTAAAATTTAAACAAATATAAATTCAAATTCCTGCCCTGCCATGGGGCAGACTACTTAATCTCTGAACCTTGACGTCCTCATCCCAAATGGAGTGTCCCTCAACCCCCATCAGGTTGTGGTGTGGATGCGATGATCCCCACAAAGGACACACAGAAATGTGGACATGAAGAAAAGGTTCAGCAATGGCTGGGGTTGTGCCTCCAAGAAGCCCTGATTTTCTAGGGAACAGGTGTAGCTTTTCTTTCTTTCTTTTTTTTTTTGCATTTTTTTAATTCTTATGTTAATCCCCATACATTACATCATTAGTTTTAGATGTAGTGTTCCATGATTCATTGTTTGTGCATAACACCCAGTGCTCCATGCAGAATGTGCCCTCCTCAATACCCACCACCAGGCTAACCCATCCTCCCACCCCTCTTCCCTCTAGAACCCTCAGTTTGTTTCTCAGAGTCCATCGTCTAAGCATCCATATTTTTAAGGGACACTGATAGAATTGATGCAGCTATCACGAGTATATGACAGAGTGTGACAGCCCTACAGCCCATTTGTTCTCTGATGATATGAATAACAACAAAGAAGTCAGTGATTTGGACTTTTGTGTATTTTATTTTATTTTATTTTGGCTTTTTATGGTTTACAAAGAGTATTTATATGTCTTATTTCATTTAATCTCACCACAGAATGGTAAAGCAGGTATTAGTAATTTCATCTTAAGGATGAGAGAATTAGGTTCAGACAGTTAAGGCAGCTGGACCAAGCTGACATAACTAGTTAAGGGCACAGCAGAACTAGTTTATAAGGAAGGAGACTAGAATCCAAGTCTTCTGGCTCCAAGATTTATTTCCCTTTTGTATTAGGTACTGGTTTTACTTCAGAACTTTTTTGGAAAATAAGTTTTACAGTTCACAATTTAATGTTCTTATACCTCAGTGGAAACCATCAGAATCTGAATTATTGCCAAATAAAAGGACAAAATAAAAAAACCAAACCAAAAAACAAACTATGGTGTAATTAGAATATGGCAGGACCTAACTTAGAGTTGCTTAGTTTAATACTCTTTTCTTTACCTTTAAGTAAAGGGAAAATGCTGAATGGTGGCCTTTTCTGATCAAAAAGTGGTTTGTTCCCTCCTCTGAATCAATTTACCATGCTTTCAGTATCACAACAGTTTTCAGCTGAGCTTTTATTTGTGAGGGTAGAAGCTTCTTGAGACAATTTCTGTGTGTGATCGATAAAGCATTTCCCCCTCCTCCTCAGCAGGCTGCACTAGGCCTGACCTGTCTCCCTTAAGTCAGGATTCCTCTGTAGGTTTTATAGAGCGGCAAGGGGCCTCCTGGCAAAGACAAAAGAAATACCCATGTTTTCCCCACTCAGCCAAAATTGGAGAGACTAGGATATAAACTTCCAGTTAATATAGCTGTTTCCATTTAAAAAAATAAGTTGAGCCAGTGGTTTAGCATCAAGTATATGAAAGAAATCATGCTTTCCCCGCACATGTCATGACTATTATGGTAAATATTTTGGCATCATATAGACATTAGCATTGTCTACATGATGCCAAATGGCTGTTGACAAAAGAAAAATGCAAATAAACTAGTTATATGATGTTGTATAGCCATAACTTTAATTTTCCTGATGCTAGCTATTATGGTTTTTTTTTCCTGAAGCAGGAAAATTATATCATGCTTTATAATTTCTTTCTTATGGATATAAAATTGGTGGTGTCTTTCTTCACTTTTGAAGTAGTCGGTATTATTAAGAGCCTATTTATTCATTTAGGCAACTAATTTAAAAATAATATTCCATTTAAATGCTTTGAGTTAAAATACCAATTCTCTATAAAACTACGTTGTGTTGGCCCTAGTAAATTAAATGAAAATTATTAAGAAGACAATAGGTAAAATACACACATATATAAGCTTTATGATTGTACAAGAAATTAATAGCAGAATTTTGGCTCGGACTGTTTTCAGCTATGAGTAAAATAAGAAATGGATTTAAGTAACAAGAAAAGCAGGATAACTAGACATTTTTTAAGGAGTCACTAGAATATATAAACACAGTCAAAGAGGAATCAATGGGAAAATACTTAGTACAGTTATAGGGACTGGGAAGGACACCCTTTGCTCTTCGGTTGAGGGAAAAATAATATTGATTAAACAATGTTGAAAAATATATAACAGAATACAAATGCTAAACTGTACATCACATAATTGCTTTAGGTGTTCCCAAGAATAAAAGATTGATGAAGGCTCTGTTAGAGGGGCGGTGTTCCAGCTGAGCCTTAAAGCAAAGGTCAAGTTTGAATTGATAGAGGTGAGAAAGGAAGACATTCCAGATGAGAACAGCATTGTAAGGGAAATCCTAAGGGTAAAAGGAAGCAAGGTGTGCATTTTCATTTTGTTTGTGAAAATATAATGTGAGTGCCTTAACCTCAATGGCTGAGAGATGGCTTTAGAAAATGTCTTGAATTTCCATCTCTTTTCTGATTTTGCTGACCTTGCCATTGTTGACTTGTTAAGAGCGTTAGTGGCAGTAATGTTCATTAGACAATAACAAAAATAATAATGATGATATCTCAGTAATCTGCTTGTCATATTATTTGTCTAATCTGCAGTTATATTCATCAGTGTCAATGTATGTCAATAAACAACCATGCTTAAATGCTGTTCTCCAATCCATTACTTTAGTAGTTTACATGTAACATGATAAAGAGAACATAGCCTTCTGGGACTCAGAATAATGATGTAATTCCATCGGATTTAGGGGCAAAGTTTGGGAGAATGGAGGGTCTGGAGCTGTTCAAAATCATTATTATTAGAAAACATATGTGTTTATGTTTGTGCATAATTAGCCCAACAAAACCACAATTTAATGTGTGGTTCCCAAACAAACAGCATCAGCATCACCTGGGAACTTGTAAGAAATGCAAATTATCAAGCCCCACCCCTAGACCTACTGAATCAGAGATTTCAGGGTAAAGCCCAGCGATCTGTTTCAACAAGCTCTTCAGGTGATTCCAATGTGTACTAAAGTTTGAGAACCACTGATTCTATTATTCTAATTAGGACAAGGCTAAGTAAAAAATCTATTTAAATTTAATTTTAAAATAAATTCTGCTATAAGTTGTATGTGACAAATATCATGAAGACAGTATTTGAATTACTGAAGTGTAAAAATAGTGCTCTCCTGTGTAGGAAAGTAAGAATAGTTGTTTGACAAGAATTTACAGTGGACAACAAGTGAAAAAATGAAGAGGAAAGAAAGAAGAAAGGAGAAAAATGGGGTTAATGCAAACTTGTGTGTATCTAAAAGACCATCTGGAAGATCTGCTATCAAAAAGATTGGTCAGGTTCCATACAGATTTTAGGATTATTTGTTCCATTTCTTTGAAAAAAGTTGATGGTATTTTGATAGGGATTGCATTAAATGTGTAGATTGCTCTAGGTAGCATTGACATCTTCACAATATTTGTTCTTTCAATCCATGAGCATGGAACGTTTTTCCATTTCTTTGTGTCTTCCTCAATTTCTTTCATCGTGCACCCTGATGTTTATAGCAGCAATGTCCACAATAGCCAAACTATGGAAAGAGCCAATATGTCCATCGACAGATGAATGGATAAAGAAGATGTGATATATATACTGTATATATATGTATGTATATATATGTACATACATATATATATGTATATATATATGTATGTATATATGTATATATATATGTATATATATATATGTATGTATATATATATACATACATATATATATATATATACATACACAATGGGATATTATGCAGCCATCAAAAGGAATGAAATCTTGCCATTTGCAACAACATGGATGGAACTGGAAGGTATTATGCTGAGCGAAGTAAGTCAATCAGAGAAAGACATATATCATATGATCTCACTGATATGAGGAATTCTTAATCTCAGGAAACAAACTGAGGGTTGCTGGAGTGGTAGGGGTGGGAGGGATGGGGTGGCTGGGTGATAGACATTATGGGGGTATGTGCTATGGTGAGCACTGTGAATTGTGTAAGACTGTTGAATCACAGACCTGTACCTCTGAAACAAATAATACATTATATGTTAAAAAAAAGAAGATAGTAGGAAGGGTAAAATGAAGGGGGGAAATTGGAGGGAGAGATGAACCATGAGAGACTATGGACTCTGAGAAACAAACTGAGGGTTCTAGAGGGGAGAGGGGTGGGGGGATGGGTTAGCCTGGTGATGGGTATTAAAGAGGGTACGTTCTGCATGGAGCACTGGGTGTTGTATGCAAACAGTGAATCATGGAACACTACATCAAAAACAAATGATGTAATGTATGGTGATGAACATAACATAATAAAATTTAAAAAAAAAGATTGGCCAGTTACATATTGGAACTATCTTGCCTAATGCTGAGTGTGTGAACCTCATTGTCACAAATAATCTGGTTAAAGACAGCAGGGCAGAGGGATCCCTGACTTTATGGCCCAAGCACAGAAGTACTTCCCAGATGGCCTAAATTAATGGACATTTTGTTTGTTAAAACACCAAATGTCTAAAAGCAAATTAGAGTCATTTGGGTCAGAAAACCCTGCATGGAAAAATATATTTTCATGTATTTGGCTGCAATCCAGTCTGGATATTTCTTGTGACACTGTCTATAATCAGGAAATTTGTGCAAATCTCAAAAGATCATATTCCCCTTCATAGAATATATGAAAGATAATTATTTCATCCCCCTACATAAAGTGAAGGTGAAATTCTGTTTTTCCCCCTAGACTTAGAGTGCACTTAATTTATTTTATTATGCATTTAATTTATTAAAATTTATTAAAATATTTAGTGGAGTAATTTCTGGACATAGAGCCTATTTACATTAAAGAAATAAAATTATTTTATTTCTATAAAATACCTATGAGGTCATTTATGGCATATGTGGGACATTACCAAACTCTTTAAAATACTTGGATGGTATTCCAGAATGAAAAGAGGGAGGAGTGGGGGTACAATAAAATATGTAAAGATACTGGCCAAGAATTCTCCAAAACCAACTGAAGCCAGTGTAGGAGAAGAAAAATAATTTTCCCTTTACCCTTCTAGGTTTGTAGCTGAGACTCCTGTAATAAAAGAAAAGAGAAAAACATGCAGAAGTTTATTAACATGTATACTTCATGTATATAAGGGAAATACCCAGGAAAAATGAGTAACTCAAAGAGGTGGCTTTAGAATTAAATTAAATACCATCTTAATAGAGAAGGGGTCATAGGGCTCTTAGGGGAGAGTAAATGATTTTTAGGAAAGATGAGTGGGCCCTTAGAAGAATAGATGGTAGGTATGATCCTTTGTGATGAAGTTTGAGTGTGGTGTGGACTTCTAGTCTCCTCTCCTGTGATGAGTCAGTCTTCCCTGGTTGATGAAACTTTCAGGGAAGGAATCTATGACAATTGAGTTCCTTTGGAGGATCTGAGAGAAAGCATATCCCTGGATTTGCTGTTTTTCAAGTGTCTACAGCTTAAAATAATTAATATATCAAGTACTATATTTTAGAGTGATATATTATGCTACCCTTCACCAATAAGCAATATTTCCAAAAGTCTCAAAGAACCCTAAGCATGCTCAGTACACCTGGGCACATCATAGTCAAATTGCTGAAAACCAAAAGTAAAGAAAAAAAATTGCAAAGCACTCAGGAAAAAAAAGAAACATAAGACCACATATTGTATGATTCCACTGATATGTGATGTCTAGAATAGGCAAATCTATAAAGACAGAAAGCAGATTAATGATTTCCAAGGGCTTAAGAGCTGGGGAGAATGAGCAGTGGTTGCTAATGGGCATGGGGTTTTTTTGGGGGGTGATAAAAATATTCTAAAATTAGATCATAAGCATGATTGCCCAACACTGTGATTGTACCATAAACCACTGAATTGTATACTTTAAATGGATGAGCTGTATGAATATATGATTTCTCAATAACGGTGTTTAAAAAAAAAGAAAAAAGAAACATATAGAGAAGAGCACAGCTAATAATGATAGTAGACTGCTTATTAGAAAGTAAGTAAGCCAAAAAGCATTGAAGTGACACTTGGCTCGATAAAGAAAACAAACTGTCAACTGAGAATGCTATACCCAACAAAAATCACTTTAAAAAATAAAGGTAAGGTAATTTTTCAGATTAAAAACAAAAAACAGAAAAAGTTTATCACCAGCACACCTCTACCACAAGAAATGTAAAAATAAGTTTTATAGGCATAAAGAATATGAGCCAGTTGGAAATCTATTTCTATACAAAGGAATGAATTAGCACCAGAAATGGTAAAAAAATGTGAGCAAACATAAAAGACTTTTTCTCTTATTTTTGATCTTTTTCAAAGATCATTGACATTCTGTAACAAAAGGGAGAGCAAAATATTATGGTTTTTATGACACATGTAAAAGTAAAATATATGACAATAATAGTACAAATGGTAGGAGGGAGGAAATAGAAGCATGCTGCTATAAGGTTCTTACGGTCTGCAAAAAGTATACTATAATTTGAAGGAAAACTATGATAAGTTAAAGATGCATATTATTAAATACAGATGAATAATTAAGAAATGAGACAAAGATGTAAGAAAGAAGAAAAGCATACTCACTGTAAAGAAATATAAAAAACTTTTTTTATTCATAACTGACATGGTTGTCAATATAGAAAGTCCTATACATAAATTTACAAAAAAGCTGCTAAAACCAAGAAGTGATAAGTTAGCAAAGACACAAGATATAAAGTCAATATAAAAAAATTGAATTTCTGTACTAGAAATTAATAATTAGAAATGGTAATTAAAAAAATCTGTACCATATAGGACCATATCAAAACAATGACATTCTTCTTATTAATTTAATAAAATATATGTAAGATGCATATATTGAACATTACAAAACATTTCTGAATAGTGGAAATATATCATGTGCTTATGTGTTTGAAAGACACAGAATGAAAATGTTAAAATGTTAAAAATGTTACTTTTTCCCAAATCCATCTGTAGATCCAGTGCAATCTCCCTCAAATTCAAATCAGGACTATTTTGTAGAAACTAAGAACTTTATTTTAAAATTTATATGGAAACACCAAGGATTTAGAATGGCCAATACAATGTAGAGAAAGAAGAAAAAGTCTGAACACTTCTACTGCCTCATTTAAATACTTATAAAGCTACATTACTCAATGTGGTGTTGGCATAAGAACAGTCAACTGGCATAAGATCAATAGAACAGATAAAAGTCCAGAAATAGATTTACATGTATGTTGTTAATTATCTTTACACTAACTTGACAAGATAATCCAATAGGAAGAGGATAATCTATTGAACAGTAAGTGTTGGTAAATTTCGTATCTATATGGAAAAAAATGAACTTTGACAATATATAAATATATGTATTATGACCATGGACCTGAACTTAAGAACCAAAACTATAAGAAGAAAACATAAGAGAAAATTTTTGTGACTTTGGGTTAACCAATGATTTCCTAGATAGGATATAAAAAGCATGAATCATGAAAGAAATAAGTTGACAAATATGACTTCATAATAATTGAAAGATTCTGCTCTTCAAAAGACACTCCAAAAAAAAGCAATAAACTGGGGAAAATATTTTCAAATCACATTTTAATAAAAGATTTATATATAGAATTTATAAGAAAATTTTACAACTCAATAATGAAACAATCAACCCAAAATATGGGCATAAGCTCCGAACCAAAACTTCATCAAAGAAGATACATGAGTAGTATAAGCACATAAAAGGATGCTCAACATCATTAGTCATTAGAAAGAATACAATTTAAAATCATAATCATATACCAATACAAATACATTAGAATAATTAAAATTTAAAACAAAAAAGAATAAATATACCAAAGATTGGACAGGTTGTGGGGCAATTGGAACTCCTAAATATTGCTGGTGAGAATGCAAAATATCACAGCCACTTTAGAAAACAGTTGGCTAGTTTCCTATTAAGCACATACATAAAATTCAGCAATTCCACTTCTAGATATAAATGTAAATGAATGTATACAAAGACCTGTAGAAAAATGTTCTTAGCAGCTTTATTCATAATAGCTAAATATTGGAAACAACTCAGATATCCAGCAACTGATGAATGGTAAACAAGTTGTGGTAGAACCTTACAGGGGTGGGACACCTGGGTGGCTCAGTCGGTTAAGCGTCTGCCTTCAGCTCAGGTCATGATCCCAGGGTCCTGGGATCGAGTCCTGAACTGGGCTCCCCGCTCCGTGGGGAGCCTGCTTCTCCCTCTGCCTCTTTCTATATATCTCTCACGAATAAATAAATAAAATCTTTAAAAAAAAAAAAAAAGAACCTTACAGGGGAATACCACTCGGAAATAAAAATAAATGTATGTACGTCTACATGAAACAAAACGGGTGAATTGAAATCATGATGCTAAGTGAAAGAAGCAAATCACATAAAACTTCATACTGTATGATTCCCTTTATATGAAAGATTTTTAAGGGGAAAATCTATAAGGCTAGAAGAAACATGAGAGATTGTCAAGAGCCAGTATAGTGGGAGAGGATGGAAATGCTCTATATATTGACCGTGGCGCTGGGAACACACCCACATAAAGTAGCCAACACTCAGTGAATTGCACAGTTGAAAAGAGTGAATTACATTTTATGTAAATTATGCCTTATAAAAATTAAGATTATTCACATAAAAATTATTTCCCATTCTCAAAAACTCAAATTTCTGTTAATATTTGCCCCATATTCTGGAATAGCAAAAATTGCCTGAAACTAAGGAGCAACTACCCTTTTTGGGCAGTTCAAGAGCTCTGCAGTTTGCCCCAGTTCCCAACAATTCCTATTGTTCCCGCAAACTGAGAGCAGATGTCAGAGAATTATTTCTCTGAACCTGTGTATTTATCAAAAGTGAAAAAATAAAAGGCCTAAATGACTTTGTGTTTTTCTTTATGGAAATGAACTCTATTCATATGTGTTTTATCTCTATCCTGTTCCATTCACTCATTTACACTTTCTGTTTGGCCCTTATGGGTATTTGAATGTGCCAACGCTGCCACAAGTAAAATTATGGAGTAAAACATCTAGCTTGTTAATTATATTTTCTTTTTCTTTGAAATATTCCATCAGAGCATCTTCAGACATAGCTTAAGGTTGTACACTTCTGTCTTGCCAGAAGAAAAAGTTAATACTCAGGCTTGAGTTGACTCTTACTGTACATAAGACACCATCCCTAAGTCAAACCAATTCATTGTGATTATTATCCATAGTAATTGTTGGTAGTGCAGCATTCCTCAGTCTTTAAGCCCTTTTCAGATATTCTGAGTCTATCAATCTGTTCTTGCCCGGTTCCATCTCAGGCCCCAGGCAGAATAAATAACTCTTTGTTTATCGGACCCTGTAGATTCTTGTTACTTTCTATGCACTTGCCTCTGTGCTGTATGTTTTTGTAATCAGGGACCATTTGTCATTTGTCTCTGCAAGGTAAGACCAAGTCAAATGACTGGCACACAGTAGTATTGAACAGAAACATACTCAGTGGATAAACATTCTTTCAGGGATCTTAGAGAGGTGATTCAAATAGAAACACCACTTTCAATTATGCTGGTCTGTGAATTTTTTTAATGTTGGAAGCATGAGCCACTTATTTGATTCTGGGCATTCATTTGAGAATGGGGATGCTCTCTAACAATGTACTATTCTACTTGAGTGATATGTACTTCTATGTTTCCTTGAGCCCAAGACTTTCCAGGACTGTTTTCAAATCCTCCTTGACTCCATGATGGGAAAATGGCATATCATATAGGTCATTTCATAGATGTGGATGTGTGCTTGTGTATGAGAGTCATTGGTGTATGCCAGGCCTTCTGTAGGAATCATGTGATTTATAGGTCTTGTCCTTCCTCCTTTTATTCTTTTTTCTCTTTTTCTCTCATTTACCTGCTTTTCCTTTGCTTTTATCACTTCCTATTAAAGGATAAGAAGAAAGGTGAGGCATGAAATAGAAGAAGGAATATGAAAGAGAAGAAAGAATAATTAAATGCAAGAAAATAAAACATGTAGAGATAGAATTCTGGAAACAGAATGATACATCGTTCAAGGAAGAGTGAAATCCAAATAAAATTGTTAAAAGCTCCATCTGTGAGCATACAAGCTAGCCAGAGGGTGGGGGTGAAGTCGGAAGTATTTGGGTCTTTAGAGTCTTAACTATCCATGCAATAATGTACAAGGCAAATTAAAATATTTTATTAAACAGACATTGTTAAATATCATTCAAAGTCATTTCCTATAAAAATGGTTTTTCCTCCAAACAACTTTACAAGTAATAAAATTTCAATCTAAAATCTAGAAAAACGTTACAAGTTCTAAAGATTTTCATAGAACCTCAACCATCTTCAGTTCTATTAAGGATGTTGCACATTTTTGGAATTGATTCAGAGAACAGTTAAGCACCATCTGTGTGCCATTTACAGTAGAAAAAAAGTATCTTTAAACTATTTATATTCTGAGATTTTTTTTTTTATTCTTGTTGGACAAAGTAGAATCAGTTCTGCTCTCAGGAAGCAACTTGGCCTTACTCATACTCAAAGAATGAATAACTGTGAGAACAGCAGTGCTGAAGAAGATATTACAATAGACACAGGTGCTTATCAGAAGAAGTTAATGCCTAAAATTACAGGTTATCTAGTTAAGTTTTATGAACCTAATCAATATGCTGGAGAGATCATTAATCTATTGGCAATCAACAGAAACTAATTCAGACTTAGTGTGTATGACACGAGTATTTAATTGTTTTCAAGTGATTATAATGATTCAAAAACATGACATGTTAAACAAGAATCACAGTCTATTCAACTGAAAGAAATTGAAAATAAAAACAATTGTCCTATCCATTAAGCGAAATGGTACAAGTTTGGAATATAGTCTCAACTATGAATTAGTGGTCAAGTTTCTTCTATTTTTTCTTAATCTTGTAAGCAGATGACCTCTTTAGTGAGATACAGACCACGATATCTATACGCATAGATTGCTGACATAGTACCTTCAAACATATTTGCCTCATCTTTCTTTGAACATTTATAGTGTTTATTATAATTATTGTTAAGTAATTATCATATTGTCTTATATTCTTGTTCATATTCATAACCTATATTCTTTCTTTTGGTTTAGGAATCATGTCTTATTTATTTCCCCAGTATCTTGCTCAGTGCCTAGCATTAGTAAGAGCTCAATATATTTTGATGATTTGATTGATGAATAAATGAGGAAATAAATGACTGAATGAACCTTAACACACACTTTGGTGTAAATGAGTTTAAGTCAAAATGTAAATGATGATATTTGATTACCTTGTGTTTTATTTTGGGGGTTGTATTTTGGGAGGGTAGATTAAAAGAAAGAAGCCATTGAGTATCTGAAGATCAAAGAGGATGACTCTAAGCATAAAAACATACCCAGAAAGGGAATCTTTAAGCAAATAGATAAGAGGTTGGTAAAGACAACATATATCAGTCCTTGCTTTGGAATTGAGGACTGGTTCTTACTTATCTTATTATTTCCAGTGCTTAATAATGCCTTCCATAATCAGTGAATACTTATGGATTAATTATAACTAATATGTATTGAGTCCTTACTATAAGTCCAAATCTGTACCAAGTACTTACACCAGTACTATGAAGCTTTATTATTTTCTTCACTTTATAGATTATAGATTATAGTCTTCATTTATATTGAGGCTTAAAGAGTTTTAGAAATATGCTGAGGACACACAGTAAGTTGTGGAACAAAATTCAACTGCAGAGGTTTATCTACCCTGAGAACCTAAACTCATACTTTTCAGGATTTTATAAAATAGTTAGTCCCCCTTATCTACAGGGAGTACATTCCAAGACCCCCAATAGATTCCTGAAATCATAAAAAGTACTGAATTCTATACATACTTTGTTTTCTTTCTTGTACATGCATGACTATGATAAAGTTTAACTTAGAAACTAGGCACAGTAAGATATTAACAATAACTAATAATAAAGTAGAAAAAGCATAATATACTGTATTAAAAATTAAGCAAACGTAGTCTTTCAAAATGTCTTACTGCACTGAACTCACCCTTCTTCTTGTGATGTGAGATGATGAAATGCCTGCATGATGAGGTGAATGATGTAGGCACAGTGACAGCATTAGGCTGCTACTGACTTTCTGGAAATTCATAAGGAGGATCATCTGCTTTCAAACTACTGTTGACTGCTGGTAACTGAAATTGTGGAAAGTTGGAACCACAGATAAGGGGGACTACTATAAAGCTTTAAATTTATCTTTTTTGGGTGAGTGAAATCCAAATTGTATAGAAGGGTGTTTGGGTCCTTTGAGGCCATATTCAGTCTTATCCTACCTGAGATAAGCAATGGGTGATGAAGATACATTTAAATATTTTAAAGAAACCAGGGGCCATTCATTAGGCTAGAAACCACATTTTGTTCAATTATATATTATAACTATGCTACTTTATGTAACCATTTTATCTCAGGAGGAGGAATTAGGACACACTGAAAGCTTACTTTTTAAAATGGCTTCTGGGAGAATTCTGTATCAAATACAAATATATAAGTCTATTCTCTATAGCAGTTCTCAGTGTTTTCTAGAGAGTCATAGAATTACTGAGATAATTTCTTGGGATCCAAAATAAAAAAAAAATAACAATTTTAGGGTATCAAGACAATTAATGGAGGAAAGAATAGTTTTCTCAACAAATGGTAATAGGGTAACTGGATATCCACATGCAAAATAATGACATTGTACCCCTACCTTATGCCATATACAAAATTAATTCAAAATGGATTAAATTCCTAAATGTAGAACTATTACATTCTTAGAAAAAAAAATACTGATGTAAATCTTCGTGACCTGTGATTAGCTAATGGTTTCTTAAATATGACACTAAAACCACACATACCAAAAAAGGAAAAATAAACTGGACATCAAAATTAAAAATTTTTGTGCCTCAGAGGACTCCATGAAGAAAATGAAAAGACAACTCACAGAATGGGAGAAAACTTTTTTTTTTTAAAGATTTTATTTATTTATTTGAGAGAGAGCAAGAGAGAGAGAGGGAGGGGGAGAAGAAGACTCCCCGCTGAGCAGAGAGCCTGACGCAAGGCTTGATCCCAAGAACCTGAGATCATGACCTGAGCTGAAGGCAGATGCTTAAAGGACTGAACCACCCAGGCACCCCAGGAGAAAACTTTTGTAAATCTTATATCTGATAAGGGAGTTGTACCTATAATATATAAACAACTATTAAAATTCAATAATAAAATGACAACCCAATTAAAAAATGAGTTAAGGATCTGGATAGTTATTCAAAAAAGATACACGAATGACCAGTAAGCACAAGAAAAGATGCCCAACATCATTAACCATAAGGGAAACTCTAATCAAAACTGCAGTGTGATACCACTTCACACCTGATAGCATGGCCATAATAAAAAAGAAAGATAATAACAAGTGTTGTCAAGGTTATAGAGAAATTAAAATGCTCATACACTGGTAATAGAAATGTAGATTTATGTAACCATTATGGAAAACAGTCCAGTAGTTTTGAAAATGGTTAAACATATAGTAACCATATAACCCAGCAATTCTACACCTAGGTATACACTCAAGAGAAATGAAAACATATGTATGCACAAACCTTATATAAAAATGTTTATATCAACATTATTCATAATTGACAACAAGTAAAATAGCCCAAATGTCCAGATGAATGAAAAAAAATGAAATGTTGTCTAGCCATACAAATGTGGTGTTTGGCCATAGAAAGGAATGAAATATTTATACACACTACAACATGGATAAACTTTAAAAACATTATGCTAAGTGAAAGGAGCCAGTCACAAAGGGCTATATATTATATCATTACTTTTTGATGAAATGTCCATAATAGGCAAATTTACAGAGGCAGGAAGTAGATTTGCGGCTGTCTAGGGATGTAGGGGATGGGAGCTTGGGGTTTGGTGGCTAAAGAGTGTAAAGTTTCTTTCTACGGTAATAAAAATAATATAAGATTAATCGTGTTGATGGATATACTACTCTGTGAAAATACTAAAAGCCATTGTATTGTACACTGTAAATGGATAAACTGTATGGTTTGTGAATTAAAGCTCAATAAAATGCAAAGAAAAAAATTAGTACTCTATGTAACCTTTGACCTTATTCTCTCAAAAATGTAGAAACTATAGTATATGTAGTTACGTCTTTGTAATGATGGTTAATGGAATATGTACTTGCATATTCTTGTGTTTCTTGCCAATTATCTAAGATAGTAGTTTAAGGGTATAAATATGTGTTTTTTAAGAAATTTGTTTTGAACAATACAGATATTTTCATGAACATGCATTATTCATATTAACATAAGATGGGTTTATAATTGCACTGTATGAGTCAAAAGAAAGCTATGTCAACAAAGAACTGTAGAAATCAATAAGGGCCCTTAACTTTAGCTAAATACTAAGTTGGCGTGCATAAATTGGGCAAAGTCTTTGACTAAATACTATGGTGGTAATAATCAGACTGAGCAAAGAACAACCACATAGAGAATAAGATTACCAGAATATATATATATATATCAGAGATCACAATGAGTTGGAAGACATTCAAAATTTGACTCTCCAGAGTGGAGAGAACTTATTGAGTAATTGGGATATTCGGGAGAGACTTCAGAAGGCCACACCTTAGGAGTAGAGCTAAACTACTTCTAAAATAAAGGTTACTCTAAATCAGCCCTAAGAAACTGTAAAATAATTCTCGAAATGATCAAATGGTTTGCAAATAAAAATTCTACCTTTCAGAATAAAACTCAACATTCTTTTAAAAAAGCCCCCAAAATCCAGACAACCAACCAACCAAGTAAATCCAGCATTCAACCAGATTACTATACATGTGAAGAAATAATGATGCCCATAGCCAGAAGGTAAGTCAATCAGCAGAAACAATATAGATTGAGTCAACAATGTTTTCCTGTAAAGGGCCAGAAAATAAACATTTTAGCCTTTGAAGTCTTCATATAGTTTCTGTCATACGTTTTTCTTTGTTATGTTGTATTGTGTATTTATGTGTTTGCGTTTTTACAATTCTTTATAAATATATAAACCATTCTCAGCTCATGGACCTTATAAAACAATCCCATGGGCTACAGTTTCTGAGCACTTATACAGAGAGATGGAATGAAAAAAAAAATAAAATAGGTTTAATATCTTCAGGAATTTAAAAGAAAATATAAACATAGTTAGGAGACAAAATGAAGTCTCTTTACAAAATAAGAACATAAAACTTCTTGAGATAAAAAATAGAATATTTGGGGCAAAAAAGTCATTGGCTGAGTTTAACTATACTTTAGATACCACAGAAGAAAATGTTTTGTGCAATGATCAGGGCACTAGAATTTTCAAAACTGAAGAGAGAAAAATGATAAACAGAAAAAGTAAACAGAGACTCAATGGCCTGTTGGAAAATAATAAACTCTCTAGCGCAACTGAATTCATTGTAATTGAAGCTGTTGATGGAGAAGAAGATAAGGCATAAAACAATTTGAATGAATCAGGTTGAAAATTTCCTAAATTTGGTAAAATACATAACTTTACAAATTCAAGAAGCTCAATGAAACCAAAGCTGGCAACATATGAATAAAACCATGCATAGACACATCTAAGAACTAGTAATGAAGAGAAAGTCTTCAGAGGAAAATGATACATTACATTTAAGGGAACAAAGAAAAGAAATTGAATTGACTTCTCATTACTTATACTGCAAGTCAGAAAAAAAAATGGGACGATATTTTTAATGAGTTGAAAGATTGAAAAAAAAGTTGACTTAGAATTCTATATCCAGCAAAAATAACCTTCAAAAATGAAAGTAAAATAAGACCTTTTCAGAATAACAAAATCTGAGAGAATTTGTCATAAGGGGCCTGCATTAAAAGAACTAAAAAATTTCTTCAGACTAAAGGAAAAAGACTTCAGATAGAAACTCAGACCTGTCCAAAGGAAGGAATAGCCTGAAATGGTAAAATTGTGGGTAAAGATAAAAGATTACTTCTTTTCTCAAAACTTCATTATAATATATTTGACTGATTAAAGCAAAAATAGTAACAATGTATAGTGGGATATATAACATATGTGGAAGTAAATTGTTGACCAGAATAGGACAAAGATCAGGAAGGCAGAAAAATATATTGCAGTGTACTGTTGCAATATATTATACATGAATCCATAGCATGCCAAAGAAATGATTCCAGAAAAGTATATCCCCAAATGGGCACATCCAAAAAGATATTGTTATTGGGAAATACTCTATATGAAAAATTTCTTAGTTTTTCTGCCACCAGAAAGAAGAATGTACTCTAAAAAATCTGACTGTATACCACTCACCATTTGCCAAATTCAAATTGTTTGATTCTGAAATGTATATATGGGAAAAACCCCAAGTATATTATTGTTGTGATGGATGATACTAAGCAGATATATTAGGTTTGACTGAAACATACCTGGGGGAAAATATGCGCTAAATCTGGGTATTTGATAAACAGTGACATAATATTTGAACCCTGAAAAGGAAGCCAAAGTTTGCTTTTTCCCACACTTAACGAAAGTGGGGAGAACAGAGTTCTAGCAATGTGATGAATGCCAGAAATGTGTCATTAATGAGTAAGAAGGGTATCTGTAACTAAGAATATCCAAGGGACAGAGAATTCTAGGAGAGTTTCCTCCCAAGTGTTTTACAGAATCTTTTTTTTTTCTCTGTGTGATAATGTAAAATCCTTTCACACATTTTTATCCCTTTTACCTTCTGGAAGGATTTGGGAAATTCTTGCAAGTCAAATTCTTGTGGATTGTGTATCTTACAAGGAGATGTCTATGTATTTGCCTTGTTTGGTTGCAATAAGTGATATAATTGACCTTACATGAAATGCATAATGTGTTGAAACCTTTAATCCAAGGACCATGGGTTGCATGAAAACTTATCTCTGTTAAATCTTAATGCCCACACAACTAAGTTATTTCCTAAAAATCATAGAAACAATATATTTATTTCATATACATATGCCCGATGCTTAAATATTGCTGTTAAACAGCTGGCCAGTTAATGAAGATTGAAGATTTTTTAAAAATAGCATTCAAGAGCTTGTGTTCCCTCTCTCGCTGTCTCTCTCTCTGTCAAATAAATAAAATCTTTAAAAAAAATAGCATTCAAGAGCAAATACAAAGATGTATACATGGCTGTAATCACAGACCTGAACACTGAACAAATGTTTTAAGATTGAGAGGGTTTCTATGAGAATATTTTTACCAGCAAAGGAGTTAATACTTTGAAGAAGAGAAATTCAGCACTAGCACATAAATGGCAAGAGATTCCATGGCTGTCTCTTTGCCAAAGTAGCAGGCTTGTTTTTAAAGCTTATGTAATCATTTATATTTTAAGCAGGTTTTTGAGAAATTGAAAGACAGCTTGGGAAGCTGACACTTCTTTCTTCAAAACAGAAAACTTTTAAAATTACTTTTAACATGAAGTCAGTAAAACATGTTCCCTAGTATAAGGCATAACAAATTCATTGACTCTCAGATGTTGTTGGAGGACCTACTACATGCTGCCCTAGTTGATGAAAATTCTTTAGAGACTAAAACTAACTCTGCCTTCAAAAAATGCACATCCGGGTAAGGGAAGGTAGACAATAAAGAAATGAACCTGTGTAATGTTAGTGCTCTGAAGTACTAGTAGGTACTAGTAGGTAAAATGAGCAAGGGCAACAGATATGGACAGCAAATGGTTGACAAAATATGTCACAATCATTAGAGATGGAAAAAGCAACATTGTGTAATATTAAAGTATCTAAAAATGTGACAGAAGTCCCATGGCCCTAGAGAGACTAGCCTAGAGAAGATTCAAATAATTCTGCTCAGGAGCTATAACATATTTGAGATTTGGGGGAGGTTTTTAAAAAATTACTGAATTAAAATTATGTCTTTTAAATATATAGACTGTCCTAAGATTTATGTCTCTTTTTTCTCCATTCACCTAAACAATTAAGAAATTATTGTGTCTTCGAGTAAACACAATCCATGTTTGACCTACTCTAACAATTATCTTAACTTTTTGTGTCCATATCGAGATAAATGCTGTCTTTTAAAGTAACGTCAGGCTGAGATACTTCAGTAGAATATATTTAAGCATTATAGTATGCTCATAAAAATATGGCTTTGCATAACGACAAAAAATCTGTTTCAACATAGCATAGTTAAGTTTTCATATCATCAGTATAAAGCTTACAAAATCAAATGCAAACTTTTGATGATAGACTGTATCTAATATTAAACTAAAACCAAATATTTGAGAATATTTATAAAATTAAATCAAATTTACAATGGAAAAATCACAAAAAAGAGCTCAACTCAAAGGAATTCTTTCCTCACTAGATAAACTGTAAAACAAGAAAAGCTGTTTCCACTGAGTCTTCTCTTCTTGCGAAGGTGTCCAGACGGTAACTAGGATATGGGTTGGACTCAGGACTCTGACAGCATTCATGAGACAGCCAGGGACGGCCTTTTTAAAACCCCAGGCAAAGAAAAATTACAGGCTACTGTTTTCCTAAGGCAAAGAAAAATTATAGTCTACTGTGACTCTGGGTCTCACTAATGGATTCTCTACGGGGTCTTAGCAATGTGTGTATGGGAAGGCGGATCATGGACTGGTTTCCCACAGTAATTTGATGCCACAAGCAATTCTCTTCTAATGGAGTTATAATAGACTCTTTACTTCAAACAAACATTGATGTTAGTGGACGTTAATTTTCATGGTGTTTTCCTCTGAGAAAGGAGGGATTTTGTTCAGGACAATAAGACACTGTTTCAGTTTATGAGATGAAAGTTTTTGGAGAGAGAGGGAGGGAAAAAAAGAGGAGTCTCTGCTTTTATGCTTTATCTGGGATTTGTCTCAACTCTTTTCTGCTTTGTCCTCTGGCCATATCCATATTCACAATTTACTGTGAAGCAATTGAAGACATTGCCAAATGGTTGTGCACTGTGGTCTTTACAACGCATTGTGGTCTTTACAATGCTTGCAATAACCACATAGACAGTCAATCTGATACAGTCACTAAAATCTGTCTAGAAACAAAGCAAAACAAAAAGTACCGTGTTGATTGGATTTTGTGGTCATCTGATTGATTGTTCTGTTTTACTTTTTTATTTAACTTTTCAAGTTTACTGGAAAATGTCCAATCAAATGTTACTTACTGGATTGGGCATTGTTTTGGAATCGAGGGATCTCTAGATATCACTAAAATGAAGTATCGGGGACCTAATATGTGAAGTTTAGGGATCCTTACTTTTCTGTTTTCTAAAGATTGGGATTTTCATGGTAGCACTGGTTGAACCCAAACCCTGATTGTACGCTTAAACTCTAACCACTAGCTTGATATCTGCTCTTGACTCAGGAAAAATTCCTTTTGAGGAAATAGTACTCAGATTTACAAGTGACATTCTGCCTCAGTTTCTAAACCCATGCCCATATATGCCAAAAAATCCTCTTTAATTTTCAGTGAAGATATACCATGAATTTATAAGGCTTTTTATTATGATGCATGCAATATGTGTCATACAGATGATTCACTCTAACATTTTCTAGTGTACCCCCTGAAATTCCACATTCCTTCAGAAGTGTACTGTGTAAAATACAAATCAATGTGTACTTTGCTGTTGTTTAAAAATCTTTAGTAGCTTTTTGCTACCAACATGGCGAGATCTAAACTCCTTCACATGGCAGACAAAGCCTTTTTTGATAGACCCTTTCTAGGCAAAACATCTCGCCGTTTACTAGCACTCCATGCTGTTTCCTACCCGTGTGTCTTCATGAGTGATTATCCTAGAATTCCTTTCCCCTTTTCTTGTCCTCCAGGCACCTGGGTTAGGCACGGAAGCCGACTTTCCTCCCCTAGGAAGCCTTCCCTCGCCATCCGGGTTATGCTACGTGGTCCTCCTCTGGGTTCTCACTCTGGCATGTTTCTGTCACCGTACTTGCCACATTGAATTATCATTATTTTTATCTTTGTCTGTATATCCCCCAAGATACTATGGTCTCCTTGAAAGCAGTGAATGTTAAACTTTAATTCCTCGTCGAGAGCCGTGCCTAGCTAGAATAAGTGCTAAGTAGGTGTTCGTCAAGTGAATGAATGAATCGTAGGGAAAAACGGTTAATATCCGACACGATCAGTTTTAGTGTTTATTTTATCAGTGTTGTTTTATCCAGCCTCGCCTAAATACCTTGAAACAAATGCATCTTGAAGGATGCACCATGCATTCCAGTACAATTCAGTTCAGAAGGCATTTGATACGCTGCAACAACTGAAGGCATTAGCAAGCCCCGAGAGGAAGCGCATGGGCGCTGAAACCGCGCTGTAATCGTACTGGGGCAAGGGAGTCCTAGCTCATGATTTATTGCCTGAAAGTTTCAGTGTGAGTACAATTAGTGCACTCTTAGAAAGGCTCCAAATGATGAAGGATTTAATTATATCAAGGAGCTCTACCTCCAGTGCTAGAGACATAGACATAAATTTGTGTGTCTATTTAATTTACTTGAAAGAATTTTGATTTTAGTCCCAAATTTGAATTTAAATGAATATAACTGGAAGCTATAGTTAAAGTCCATTATTCCTGGGAATCCAATGATTTGAGATAAAAATGTTTACATTTGTTTAATTCAAAGGAATAGCCTGGTTCTCATACTAAACAGAAAAGCCTACTTCTTTCTCTTCAGGCAGCTGCCAAAGAGGGATTTTCAAATAACCTTACAATCCATTTCTTTATATTTAATGAGAAAGATAGCCTAGGAGTTGAAAAATTAAGAACTATGCCATTTACCTTACTCATGGGAATTTAAATGTTTATTAATGTATTATAACTTAATATAATATTTTAATTCTGATAATTAAGAGTGCAAAAATAAATATTTGACACGTTTACTTTAATACATTCAAATTTTTTGAGATAAAATTTACATAATTAACATTCACCATTTTAAGGTATACAATTCAGTGATTTTTTTTTTATATTTACAATTTTGTGTGAACATCACCACTATCTAATTCTAGAATATCTCATCACCCCTAAAGAAACCCCATATCTAGTAATTACTCTGGGTTCCCCTCTCTTCTGAGACTTTGACTATCAATAATCTACTTCCTATCTCTTTAGTAACATTATCTATTTGATGACCCATATTCTCACAGTTTCCTCTAGGTCTTTGGTCATAGTTTCCTTTAGCCCTTGGAATATATTTAAAATATGTGATTTAAAGTCATTGTCTAGTAAATCTAATGTCTGGGCTTCCTCAGAGAAAATTTTTATTACTTGCTTTTTACCCCCTTATGTATGGGTCATATTTTCTTATTTGATTGCATACTTCATATATACATTTTTTTTTTTTTTGTAGAAAGCTGGACATTTTGAGTATTATAATGTGCCAACTCTGGGAAACAGGTTTTGCCTCCTACTCAGGGTTTACTTTTTAAAGTTTTTATTTCTTTTATTTTTTATTTTATTCCCCAGGGTTTATTTTTGACCCTGCCTTTGTAGTTGTTATATATTTGTTTACTGACTTTTCTGAACTAGTTTTTTAATGTCTGTATTCTTTGTTGTGTTGGGTGACTGAAGTCTCTATTTTGTTAGCTTAGTGGGTAGCTAGTGATTGAACAGATACTACCTTAGACACCTGGAAACAAAAAATATCTTCCAGTCTTGGCAGATGGGCTCTGTGCGTGTGTTGCAACACACTTTCAACACACAGCTAAACCATTTACAACTGCTTTAGACTTCATTTCCTACTTGCGCAAAACTTGAAGGTCAACCAGAGGTGACAGCATAGGGCTTTCTTTCTTTCTTTCTTTCTTTTTTTTCTGAGCATGCACTTAGCCCTGGGCATGTGTAGGAACTTCTAGATTTCCAGAAATATGTCAGAGCTTTTCATATCCTTATCCCTCAAAGTGTCTAACTCCCCAGCCTTTCCTCCCAAGGTTTGGTTAGTTTATTGTTTGCCCCAACTGGTATCCATTGCCATATATAGCAACAAGTAATACATAGCCTATAAATATTTTGACAAATGCCCCCTCAGCATTAAAGAGTCCTGAGTTAGGTGAGATTAAAGAAGTCCTTTTGACCTGTTCCTCCATGGAACCACCAGACAGGTCAAAGCAAAAAACCAGAGTTCCTTGTAAATGTGATCCATTCTGCTCCCTCTGTGCACCAGAAATGCAGGCTGTTCTCTCGAAGACCACCACTGCCCTGGGGAGTGGGAGATGGGACATGGTAAATTAAAATGCCACAACTCTCACTTCTCTTAGCAAGATTTACTTCATTTCTCTGATATAGTTTTTACCCTTTATGAAAAGCTTTTAATTAGTTTCTAGAGTTCCCAAAAAGTTGATTCTGGCCATTTTTGCCAGATTTTTCATTGCTTTTATGGAGAGATGGACTTTTGGAATTCCTTCCTCCACAATTTGCACTGACATCACTCTTCAGTTTTTTTTTTTATAGCTTTTATTGCTTGTTCAAAATCTAATGATAAAGCATGGAGTCAAATCTCAAAGGGATAGTCTCTCCTCTTGAGATAACTGTGGATAAATTCCTAAGGAAAGCATACCTTCTTAAAAGAACTTTTAGAGAAGGACTTCAAAATAATAAACCGGATTTTTTCCAGACTTTTTTCCACTCTACAAATAAAAACAAGAAGACACAGAATTAAAGAGTAAAATTTGGCTATAATAAAAATAGATACATTCCTCACTTTTTAACAGCTTGATTTACAAACATAATAAAAATACAGAATGACTTGGTACTGTCTACCATTTTTTCTTCTCTAGCCATTCAAATAATGACTTAACAATTAATGAATGAAAAATAAAAGACTCATTGTTGATTCACAGTGCTATGCACGGTTTTTTGAATTGCCCTGCAGACCCAGACTCAAAGATTGTGGTCAGAGGGGACACAATATACAAACAATGTATGGGACGCAAGGATGGGAGAGGCAGGGAGGCCGGGAAGCAGTCAGATGGCTAAAAGCAATGTAGGAAACTTTCATCTTTGCCAATTTTCTCCCTCAAGACTTCACTCTCATGTTTTTTTCTTCCTTTCCCCCCAGACTTACTGATCTGATATCATTCACGATGACTCTGGTGAGAATGAATTTCAGAAGTCAGCCTGGTTTGGCTGAGACTGTTAACCATTTCCCAAGAGCTACTGGATGTCTAATAGCATGTTTAGCTAAAACAGTGTGCTAGAGAGTTACAGTAGTATTGTTTAGCATATTGTTTTCATTGAAAAAGTGGCTATTTTTATCTTCTGGGTTAAATGGGCTTCTATGGATTACCTTGAGAATTTCTTTATATATGTCCATAGGAAGAGAAGGATATAAAGATTTAAGTAGTTAGGGTGAGGCATAAAACATTCGTATAACAGACTTACAAATAAACGTTTGGATCCAGCTTATTCATAAATCATGGAGCCTTCATGTGTCAGACATTGCTTAGGTACCACTACAGGTTCTTTCTTCTTGCAGCCACAGGAACAACCAGTTCTGCTCTAGCTCAGGCTAGTTTCATCCAGGTATGTTCCCACAGCATTGCAAGCCCTCTATGCAATACAGCTGTGGAGTGAGGCGACCCTCTGAACACTTACTCACAGGTCATCTGGAAGTGCTTTGAAGGACAGACCTTTGACTGACGAGAGACAGGTGCACATGGATGCGAGCTTCCTCCTTTCCTAGTCTAACAAGAGTCCTAAGATGTGCTTTATAAAGTTCTTCAAGAGGTCTTACGGGATTGAAGAACCAGTTACATCACAGCAACAGCCATCTCAGCGAGGCGTCTTTGAATTGGTTCCTCCTTCTTCCCTTCTTCACTCCCCCATCTCTCATTTCTTCTTCCTGGATCACATCTCCCAGTAAAGCACCTCCACTTTGTTTTAGGACTCAATTTCTGGGGAACCCAGTCTAAGACACCCTGACCTTAAAAATGATCCATGAAAATGTAGTGAAAAATTATATTAGTATAAATTCGAGGTTTCAAAGTAAGATGGAAACAAATAAATACAAACATAGGTACCACCCCCATTTGTTTAGCTCAGTATATATGAACAAATATATCGGAGGACCCACACACATGCACACAATTATCCCCTTTATTGCATGTGACCAATGGATTGCGATTGAAGAATGTGGTGTTGCAACTCAAATATATAATTCTTGGTCCAGTGCTTTGGACTGGGCAGTGGAAAGAAAAGGTTCTCTATGTAAAGTATAACATCTGCTGAAGGATTCAACAGGCTGAGCTCTTTAGGTTGAAGATGAGAAAAAACGAATTCTTGACCTTGGAGGTACGGAGTACACCATTAAGTGTATGGTGCTCCCTTGCAGTCTTTCCGGATGGGAAGATAAAGAGCCTTTGGTTTTAAAATCCCTGAACAAGCTATCACGAAACAATTGTGAATAAAATTCCATCATCAGTACACCCAGAACTAAACGCTTTGCTTAATGTGTCAAGTAAGAATATGATACAGGCTCATTCTGATAGGCACTAGCACATTTTATTCACACAGTGCCACATGTTCACACCGACTTATCTAAAATCCATGCACTTTAGCACTTTGGCCGGCTCTCCCTGAAGATCACACATGCTTCATTCATAGACTGAGTGTTCCATATGCATCTTTTAGGAGTCCAATGAAAGAGCTAGCTAAACTGTCTCCCGTGCAGTGAAAGCTCTGTCACTTCAGCTCATCATTGGTCCTACTTTGGCTAAGCTTAGACACTTTGTGTTTTGCTGCTGGAGGAGAATCCTGAGAAAGTTATTGAGTGACAGCTATGTTATCAGCAGATATCACGTGGCATCCTTAGTTTGTCCAAATCACGCTCCAGTCTTGAATTTTAAATGTTGATTTCCTGTGGGTTTTTTTTTCCCCCCCTGGTTTAATGCACTCTGAATGACAAATGGTAGACTAAAGTTAATGGAAAAAGTGAAAATTACCAAAAAGCTTATTGTCCCTGGTAATATAACGAGAGTTGGTCAAATATGAAGGCAAAATAAAGGACTATCTTTATGGTTTATTGTCTCAGGAACTGGTAAAGCTGCTAAATATTTCCCTCAGAACAGAATGGGTGCCTGAACTTTTACTATTATCTGTGTGTATAGCAGTGAATTTCGAGTCAGAGCACTGGTGTCTGAGTCATGACAATGGCACCCGATCATTGTGTGGCTTGGAAAAACCAGATGATCTCTTTTAGCTTTATTTTCAACACCTTTAAAGTGTAGACAATAATACCTGCATGACTATTTCGCAGAGCTCTCGCAAGGAGCAAATTAGAAAACAAAAGCAAAAGGGTACGGCAAACTATAAATATATGCAAAACTAATGAGTTATTCTTATTATCATTGGTAATTTCTTTTAATTACTAATAGCATATATTTGCATAATATCAGTCATTCATATCTTTATGTGATGTGGAGTGACCTAAAGGTATATTTTAATAGGTTATATCCCTGGGTTTCTGAAGCAAGTTGGTGGAAATGAGTATATCAAATAGGAGTGAAAAAGATCCAGAAAGGACAGTCTGAAATTCTGAAGATAAATTCACCTCCTTTTGATTAAGGTTAAGATTCAATTTGGATAAGAATAATTTGGCCTGCCCCTCCTGCCCGTCCGTGAAGGTAACTTGCAGTATGCCAAGTGGGCTGACGATCAGTGCTACCTAAAGGGGGCGCCTCTGTGCTGGCGGGGTAGGCGGCCTCAGCCGTCCATGCCCTCTCTTCAGGGACCTGAGGAGACACTAGCGACAGCCATGTTTACACGCCCCCGGTTCTTTTGTGGGAAATGGTGACTGCCTTTTGCTGTACAACAGGCACGGCTTACGCCTGAGGAATACTTCTATACCTTAAAGATATTTTGTTCACTATATCCATGAAGGATGGTGGAGTTGACAATCTTCAATGAATGAGAAACAGACTTCCCTGATCTTTGTACCCCAGTGAAAGGTGTCTATTCTCCCTTCTGTGAACCTGCATAGCACTTTGTACGTCTCTGTGACATTCATCAAATTCTGATAGCATTATTTTATTCCGTTATGCCATCCCTTTCACACCACTGAAATTTCAAGGTTTCTGAGGACAGAAACAATGTGCTCCTCATGTTTGTATTATCTATACCCAATTGTAGCAAAATACCTTGTAACAGTAGGTGATTGAAAAGAGAAAAGGATGAATGAAAAACGCAGGGGTATTAGTGTACATTCTGATGCAGCCGTACCTTTCCTGCTAATAAGTTGAGGCCATGTGCATTGGTGATTTGAGTGAAAATTTGAAAATGAGTTTTTAGACAAGCCAGCCTGTTCATTGCTTTTTTAAAAAAGTGTTTCCCTTCTATAATTTCAGGATAAAAATACTGACTCAGACTTGATTCCAAACATGAATACGTCTAAATTTAAAGCCATGTGCAAATTAGGAAAATCCTAGAAGACTTCCTAGTTTTTAAATAAAAAAAGAATTTTAAAGGAACAAAATATGAAATTTTTATGTCGAGATAAGAAAAATGATCTGGAATTTCTGATACATAAAGGATTAACATATCTTAAGGCTTTTCTCACAAAAAGAGGATGTCGGTCCAGTAATGCACTTGTTTTTTTCATGGACTTCCCTGCAGAGGAAGGGATTTGTGACTTAGGTAAAGGGAAGACGAAAAAGTCTAACAACAAATATGCGGCATTTCCACTTGGGGAAAGACAATCTGTGGTGAAACCATTAGTCTACGGATGAAATTTCTATGAGAGAGCTATTTTGCAGAAATGGAGAGGCCCCATACTGCGTTCAGCACAATGGTACCACTAGTTGGGGAGCCTGCGTATGAGAGTGAAGTACACAATGGCCTGCTGTGTAATTAAAGAGAGATGTTATAAAAATTGAGAAGCCCCATACTGTGTCCACAGAGAACACAAATACTTTAAGGGAGATGTGATGGAGTTATACAACCAGTCACCAGGTTTTCAAAATAAATTAAAGGGTACCTGTTAATCTTTAGAAGTAGATGACACTTAATTTTCTTTTCACACTAAAAGTGCTGATCCATTATTGACTGTCGCTTGATCTGTTTTTGATATTACCTTGTTTTCTTTTTCTTTTCAAAAGCCATATAAGTTTGGGGAGAATAACGGTTTTTGAAGGGAGAGCTATGGTGATGGTCTTGGAGAATAAAGTACCTTTAAAGTAATTCAGTCAAGGGCGCCTGGGTGGCTCAGTTGGTTAAGCGACTGCCTTCAGCTCAGGTCATGGTCCTGCAGTCCCAGGATCGAGTCCCACATCGGGCTCCCTGCTCAGCAGGGGGTCTGCTTCTCCCTCTGATGCTCTTCCCTCTCGTGCTCTCTGTCTCTCATTCTCTCTCTCTCAAATAAATAAATAAAATAAATAAAATAATTCAGTCAAAAGTATGTCATTAAAAGATAAAAACCCTTGGGCAAAGTACATGCCAAACAGAAACTCTGAGGTACTTTGAGGTACTAACCAAATCCATGGCTCCCTTGCAAAATCAGTGTAGTTTAGCTGAATTTCCTTTTCTTCCTCCTCTTTATGAAAGGTCAATGGAATTCATTTTATTAGCTTCCTTTAGGCCCCGAAGCGAAAAAGTCATATAGTTTGTAAGGGTTCCTGGTGAGTTAACAAAAGCTACTGGAGTTGGGGTTTCTTCCTACCTTCATATGTGTCCATCCTCCATCACTGTCCCCACAAGTTTCTGATTCAGTTGCTCTGAGCAGTACCTAGGAATGCTATTTTCAACCATCCCCCTACACACTCAATACTAGTTGATCCTGACAAAGAGCCAAATTTGGGAATCACTTAAGAGACTGAAACTTTGTGGCATTTCATGTATACTTCATTGATCAGTTAGGATTTGGTTATGTTTGCCATTGAGTTATCTCTTACATTGGTAACAGAAAATGCTGGTTTGTTTTTTTTTTAATTAGTTTCAACTTAACTTCTTATTTCCTGGGATATAGGAGTAAATATGTGTGAATTGGAATTCTCCCATTTTACTAGTGAACTAGAACTATAAAAAATATTATTCTTTGAAGAGTAAAAACCAATCCAAGGCAGCCTGGAGTAGGAAGAATCAGAGAGCCATGTGAAGACCAAAGGTACTGGAGGAATCTAAAAGTGAAATAGAGAGATCCTATCTAAATACCAGGGTCACCGTTCCACAGGCAGAATAGGGGTCACAGAGCAAAAGATCTCAAGCCAAGTAGACAAAAATCTATGAAAGACCAGGCTACAAGCAAACAAAAAGATCCAGGGAAATTCCTGAAATGACCTTGAATTGTCCCTGATTCCTTTTATTGCTCCTGGGTAGAGAGGTGTCATGTGTTTTGGGTTTCCTTAAAAACAGACGACTCATCTCTGCTTGTGATTTTGCTGTTTGCTCATCTCCTTAGTACCTGTGCTTGGTACAGAATAGCCATTCGATAAATGCTTATTGGATGAATTAATGAACATAATGAAGGGTATGTATAGAAACTATAAATAGTAGTTATTCTTCCCTCATTTCATATCTTATGCTTGAACATTCAGTCAATAACTTGTCTCAGTTTTCCCTAAAAGGCTGAACTTGACTTTCAGGACTGATAGAATTAGGTTAGTGGTTCTCAACTTTGCCTGTGAATTTGAATCACCAGGAAAGCTTTTAAATGAATATTGATGTCTGAGACCACCCTCCAGATATTCTATTAAATTTGTTTGCATGGAGCCCAGGACTTAGGGACTTTAAAAGCAAAATCAAATCAAACTAAAACAAACAAACAAACAACAATGACGACAACAAAAACTGAGCACTCCAGGTGAATCTAATGTACAGCAGGGGGATTAGACTTCCATAAATGTTCTGGAATCCCACCAACTTTTTGTTGTTGTTGTTGTTGCGTGGCTTTATCCCAATCTAATCTAAAATACATCATTCCAAGAATTTTTCTAATTCTGACTTCTAACTATGTTGGTTATGGGTAAGAAAAACAAGTTAACAATTTGAAGGGAATAATAGCTACAGTTTAAGCTGCTAAGAGATGCCAGTAATATCATTATAGGCTTAATAGGTGTATTCACTCTGTCTTAATAACTCTTTACCTCTCTGGATCTCCCCTCCTGAGACCTAAAGATAAATTATGGGTACTCACATGTGCTAGGGTCATTTACTTAGGGACCTTCCGTGTTTACTCCTGTCCTAATTGTGATGTGAGCCTTCTTCACCCTGTATGAACTCTTGGTTCAGTAATAATAGACTAGATTTTCTACTCTGATCCCTGTGTCTGCTAGCGTTTCGACTCTGTCATGTTGATATTTAGATGTTGACACTTCTCGGTGGATCTTGTCTATGACCGTTAACAAGTGAGGTTGTCTAGAGTAGGAATACTCCATTCCAACTTCAGCCCCACCTGCAGCCAGGTAAGACTGCAGAGCTGTGGCTGGTAACCCTTCTGCCCACACTGTCCTCATGCACCAGCAGAAAATGAGAATACATGGGAGATGCACCAGGCCGGTGGAAAGAAGGAAACAGCATAGAATGATGGATAATTATTACCTACTGAGCTCAATGTAAAGTCTCAAAATTCAAACCAGAGTTGAGTCTACTGATGCACATTAATAAAATAAAAACCAAAGAGAAATTCACATTCAGCTTTTAGACACATCTGCTGTGTAGATACCTTTCCTTAACCCCAAAAGTCAGCAGGAAATGAATGCCCACTGTAAATATTTACTTCTACTGAGTTAGGACCCAAAAGGGATCTTCTTCTCCATTTCTCTCCTCTTCCTTCTTCTCTCATAGTTTATTTGTGATGAGTTGTTGTCTCTGGGCAAACTGATTTTTTTAAACCCAAACAAATTGTGCAGTGCTCTGCCCATTTACTTATAACACATTACGTTGATTTATGGAAAGGCATCCATGGCGCTTTTAGTGTGTTTAAGAGATTGCTAGTGACTCTCATCTGATCCGCTCCTTTCCCCACCATGTATGGTATGCAGCTCCATTTGTCTACAGAAAACAGGCTTTGTATTAACTTCTGTGGGAGCCTGTAATTTCTGTATGAGCCTTTTACCGTTTATTTTCTCCAAAAAGCAACATGTAATAATTCCTGCCCAGGTAGTCAGAGAATCACAGAGAAAGTGGGATGAACAGAAACTCGCATATCAGGCTTGGGTTCAAATGTGGGCATATTTAAGTAAGCCCCAGTGGGCCCTGCTGGTAAAAAGAAGAAAGGTTAGATGTGTGTAGGCATTAAAAGAAATGGGCAGCGGGTTGAGAATCAAGAGACACTAGACCAGTAAGTAGCTATATTTGTCAAGATTCATGTGTGAGATGAAAAATGTTCTGCCTAACAGCAGTGCTGCTATTCTCGGCATGAGAGTGTCACCATCTCCCTATGACCCTGCCTCAGGCAGGGGCAGAAAGATGGCTAATAAAAGGACAATGCATGGAAGCTGGAGGGGTTGAAAGGAATTAATTCTCAGAAAAGTTGATTTTCATGCCTTCTCCATGCTTTTATAGATACACACATGATATTTTATTAAAGAAACCCAGATTCTGTATCTGTTATTTATTAATATTGTAGGGAAAGAAATGAATTCCATAAAATGAGTAAATTTCCAAGATGTGTTTTTAACACAATAACATGCAGATGAATTGTGTGTAATCTCTTTCAACTAATTCTCTGCCTTTCCTTTAAGTAAGAATTGACAACTCGTTGCCACTGATTTGGAAAAGATTTAAGTTAAGTGGTGCTTCAACCCATATTTCTAGCTTATGGGATGTCAACCAGGTTGGTTATAATCACAATAAATTGCAGCAGTGTTGCGTGCATTTAACCAAGCATATGTGAAAGTAATTCTCCATAGTGTCCGAGTTCAAATACCTACCTAATCCTTTGTAATTATAGTTCTGAGTAGCAAAATTTTTATTTAATTCTCCCTTTATGAAAGGTTTGTTTTAACCTATTTTCACTGCAGAGCATGATTACTGTATACTAAAACATTATAAAGACATAAAAACAGACTCTCACAACTTCAAATCTCTAGCCAATCCTTATTTTAATGCAGCAATTCACTGTGTATTCTATAATACGAAACATTAAACTTGGCATTTCCTTGGAGCTATAAAAACTTTAAACTCACCTATAAATAGTTATTTATGGAAAGTCAGTGACATCTGAAATTCTTTTCCAGTGAGAGTTTTGGGAGGCCTCAAACCTCTGTTGTTTCTTCTCTCAGCCACTCTTCCTATTACATGCCTTCCCAAATCTGTTCTCAGATCTCCATGCTTCCACTTTCTGCTTCCCCTTCACACCACGGGCCAGGGTTTGACCATGCTCCCCAGACCACGGGCTCATCGGGCCAACCTGTGTGCACAGGAAGCATTGTGCCTGAGCCATGTCCCCTCAGTACCCCAGGGCCCAGCACAATGCCTGGAACACAGAAGGAATTCCCTGAACACACAGGAATAAATAAATATGCCATTCAAATCAGAGAAAGAATCTAAACTGTATTTGGGGATTTCTCAAAGCCAGCCCCAAATCAAGAAACTTTTTTTTTTTTTTGGTAAGAACTTTTTGTTGCACTCCAGAATAATGGTTTCCAGTGCTAATTTTAAAATGAAATTAGACTATGCTTCATGAGACATAACTGTGATTCATGTGTTTACACAGACAAATTTGAAGAAAAGATAAGATGTAGAAGGGTTGAGCAAGTAGAAAAAAACGATGATCATTTTTTAGTTCTACGCCAGCTATGTTGATGAGTGTATTTTGTTTCATGACATTACATAGCAAAGACGCTTTTCACAAATAAAGAGAAAGAGAATGATGCTAGACAGTAGATGAAAATGTGTATTATTTCCTTTAGGCACTCATGGGCCATCGATTTTTTTTTCTGAAGGAATTCTGATGTCCTCTTGAGGTCAAACTCAAAATTCTTATCCAGGTAGGATTTAAAACATTTCCGAAACTCTGCTCATCCATTGTGAAACCTTCTTTTAACTCAATTCCTAGCCTCCTCTTTTTTCTATTGTAACACCTCATGGGCCACAGAGGTGTTCTGGAAAAGGACTGTAACTGAAGAGATCCAAAGACATATGAGTGTGGTCTGCTCTGGAGGCACTTGGTATCTTGATGTCAACATTGACATCTCACCGCAGGCATTTTGGAAAGAAAAAATGAGTACTCCCAAGACTTGCACTTACTAATTAAATAAAACTACAAATACATTTAAATGGAATTTTAAATTAAACAGTATCTTATTTCATCCATCTCTGCTAGTGAATATGGTACCCGGCATACAGAAAGTGTCTTAGAATTTGCTCACAGCAACCTCCATTACATGACCTCACTTATTTGGTGTCAGTAGGACCGAGCTCTCTTTTATGGACTGAGGAGTGATAGAATCAGAATTTGATCCAGGTCTTCAGACTGAAAAATTATCTGTTGAATGAAGAGTTTCCCAGTACAAGTTTCCCAGCCTAATTCTAGGCCTTTCTTCTTCCTTTGGATAAGGATCTCTGAGAGGCTCATATGGTTTCCGTTGGGGCTTAGGGGTCTGTTGCAAGGCACTGACTGTCTTGCTTGTTTGAGGACTGCATCTCAGAATAGAATAGACCCTTTCCTTCCTGGTAAGGGAGTAATTTGGAAACTCTTTAATGTCCCTTAGGCATAGTAAAGTTTGGGTATAAAGGGAGAGTAGCCTGTGCTTCCAAAGTTCAGGGATTAAACACTTAGAGAATGAAAAGCTACTCTTCCTTGGTCTCCCTGGGAACACTTAGCTCTAGCACTGATGCCATTTCTCCGCATCGGGCTACCGATGACCTAACTCATGTACCTATCTCATTCTGGTGTGAGTGTTTTAATAAGAAGAAGAAAAGAAAAGAAAAGATTTTGAGTGTCTCATATGCATCAGGCCTCTGCACGCTGGAATTTTACTTACATTATCTCATGAATCCATAGGACTCAATGACGGCGATATTTGTAAATCCCCACTTACTGAGGAAAAGCCTAAGAGTCACGTTAAGTAACTAGTACAAGCTGCTAAGTGGCACAGCCGGGATTCAGATCCAGCGCTGCCTGGCCACAAAGCCCCGATGCTTTTCATTTTGCCTGTACATTTGACCTGTCCTGAAGTTAATTCTGTCATTATTCTAATTGCTCCCAAGCTCTCCCCACTTAGAGACCCAAAGTCGCTCCAATCAGTCATGCTTTGTTTGGAGTGAGGACTGAATATTTCACTTCATTTTACAAGATAGCCCAAATAACGTTTGTTCAAGTAAATGATCTTTGAAAGAGACACTGAAACAGGAAGAACTAGGAGGAATTAGGATCAGAGGAAACATTTAGAACTGTTGGCATTTCACAGCCGTTGCACAGCAAAGAAAAGAAGGAGAAACATACCAGAAAAAAATGTTATGATTCAATTTCTCTGGTTGGCGGACGCTCCATTTTAAACGTTTATGCTGAAACATAAGCAACGTGAGTAGCATTATTACCTGTATAGCAATCCTAGTGAATGGAAAGCGGATGCTCCATTTTGCTGCAATCCTGCGGCCACACACCCAGAGCATGTGACATACTGTGCCGTGCAAGTAGCTGGTTGTCTGCAAGAGCGGCTCGCTGAAAAATCGCATCAATCAAATCAAGCTCCCAGAGCTCAGAGTGCTGGAGATATCACAATCATTAAACAGTAATGCAAATAAAAAAGCAATATCTCACCTCATTAGTACTAAATATGTTGTTTATTCTTTCCCCAAGTAAAATGTTTAGAAGCCTGCATAATAAGGGTCTCGTTGACAGAGGTGTGGAATTATGAAGCTGCTAAATCCAGCACGAAGACAGAGTGATAAAATAGATTGGATTTCGCAATAGCAGTGCTCAGAGCAAACTTGGGTGGCTGGATTCCACATTAGCACATTGTTTTGACATTCATGCACTCAGAGATTCTCTTTGCTGTGATGGGGGGATGTGACATGTGGGTGGAGAACAGAGTTTGTGGGCTGAAGTCTAAAGCTATAGGCTACAGGCAGAGAAGGAAACTGGATCGATTCTTCAAGTGATACCTCATTTTCTAATAAGGGTATTTGCATGAAAAGCACCATGCAAATGGTCTAGAGGCATAATTAGAGCGGATGGTCGGTGAAGGGACCAAATTAAACTTGGGAGTGTTTACTTGTCTGGAAGAGTCTCTGCACAAATGTGTCATCACGATAAAAGTCTGTCCTTTGGACTCTACCCTCCAGCACGCACCATCATCTAGCAGGCACTTTAATGTCTGTTGGAAACGTGCAACTGGCTATTAATGTGTGATTCTTGAGATGCCAGTGTACCCGAGCTAGGAAATTTATTTTGCATGGGTTCATAGTCCTCGGGGTCTGAAGTAGAAGTTCCACACTGCCATTTCTTTCACAGAGCTAGCTATCCTGATTCATAATGCTGACCCCACCTTGGAGATGCCAGTTCAACCGTTGGAATGTGGATAAGAAAAAGAGCATAAAAGACACTGGACGGTAAGCTTCTCGAGGGCAGCAGCCTTGTCTGATTCTTCCTGGGGCTCCTTGCCTGGACAAGGGGCATGGCCCCTCTCCGGTCGGTCTGCTCCGTGTCTGAATGAAAAGGGCATGTATCCCTCCATGTCTTCTTCCATCTCCACGTGCCTTTTAGTGAGAACATCTAGATGCAGATTGAGACTGAGGAGATTTGTCTGAGAAGATCACTAAAGAGGAGTGTGTGAAAGCAAGGCTGGGAAGCCTTCGTTCTGCTCAGATGGGGGTTTCACTTGTGAGCCCGACCTCAAGTTCTAGTACCATTCACAAAGCTGTGCATGTCACACGAATGAAACAAAGGAGTAGCAGCAATAGCCTCACCAATGATCCGTATTTCAAAAGGTAATTTTCAAGTTACCTCTGTATTTTATGGATGGCCACCCTTTTTTACTCCATGGCTCTTTGGGGATCAGTAAGGAGATTGTTGAGGCAGTTTTTTTTTTTTTTAATCTTTATGGACTAGTGGATCTTGAAAGTTTTTTTCCAATGGAAAATTCCCTCAGTCTGGGTATTGAACTTCTAGTTTACAAGAACTGATTTCCTACGTATTTGAGTGCCTCTGATGTGCACTAGAGGGCAGTGAGTCCTTGACTGTGGACAGGGTTCCTAACAACATTGGGACAAGTGCATCAGTAAAGCTGCCATCAGAGTAAGAGGTAGGTTTAGACAAAAAGGGGGAAAGTACGTTAGAAAAAAGCTAAACTTGCTTTTCTTTGTTTGGTTAAGAAGGCAATGTGTTATAGTGGGAGGGAGAGTCTGGAGCGAGTGAAAATGGTGTTCAGATTTTGCCCTGCTGCTTAGTTGTGTAGAAAGGCCCATGAATCCCACTGAGCCTCTCAGTCTCTGCATCTTTAAAATGGCAATGCTTACACTAGTCATCAGGTTGTTACAAGAATTCAATGAACATCAAGATTAGCATATTAGCAGCTATTATAATTTAGTTCATCGTTACTACAACTTTTCCCTTGAATATTCAAACTGCTTTGGTGTGCATATTTGAGCACCTCATTTATTTACTTGTTTTCAATTTAGAAGGTGGTTCAGCTGCCAAGGCCTCTGAACATGTGTCCCTAACAAATAACACCATTCTAAAAATAGAGAAAAATTGTGTGCTGTTTCTTGCATTTTAATATGCTGGTATTCCATGCTTCTTGCCTAATGAAGCAAATGTGTGTGTGTGTGTGTGTGTGTGTGTGTGTAAAGAGAGAGAGAAAGAGAGGGAGAGTGCTATATCCACCCAGTGTGCATGTGTGTGTGTGTATCTTATATGTTACAAATACATCCCTCGTTATTGACAATGTTCCCATGCCTCCTATCCTTTCCTAGCTAGTATGCATTTCTTCACAGTTCTTTTTTATTCTGTATAAAGAAGGATAACTTTAGGCAAGTGTGTTCCCTTTCTGAATCTCAGTTTATTATCTGAGAAGTACAGGGAAAGCATGAGGCAATGCCTTCTACTTCTAGAAGAGATACATCCATTTTCATAAGGTCAATGATGTTTAAGTTCCTGTTAATCATGCAGACATTTCAACAATTCCTAATACTGATATTAAATTAATTACCTTATCTCCAAAGTGAATAAGAGGACATTGGTCGACATAACAAGAAGAATCTAGTAGAATGCCCTTTTAGAGAATCTAGTAGAACCTTTTCCCTTATAAAGAAGAACCTGGAAATAAAGATTAACCCTCATTATCCAAAATTTCACAATCTGAACTCAAAAATCAAACACAAGTATCTTTCATCGTGCAAACGTTGGATTCTCACTGTCCTAACAGAAGCCTTGCGTTGAGTGACAGCAGTCCTATTTGTATTGACCCAGATTTGAAACAGCCGGCGTTCTCAGCATGTGATCTCAGTTACCTGTATCTACTGCCGGGGCTTTTTCTTTCCTTACCAAAAATGCATTCCATATATCCATAACTCTTCAATCCATTCCCATTTGGAGGCCTTTCTTCTATAACTCCAGAGATTGTGCCTAGTATCCAGGTTAGGGGGGGCAGATTTAGTTGGCCTCCCAGAAAGTATGGTTTGGTTGCCAAATGACAAGAGAAGAAATGCTTCCCCTATAACCCAGTGTTTAAGAGCATGGAGTGTGAGTAGACAGTTGCTGTTCCCCAAATCTTAGAATGAAGGAATATCTGATCATTCTCTAATATATGCTAAATAAAATAAATATGCAATTGGCAAGGACACAGATAAATGCAGTCACCTGAAAGATTCAAATGACTCCCAACCATCAGCACTGAAGATGATCTGATTGAAAAGCTGAACTGTCTAAAGAAATCCTGTGTTGGTCAGAAGTGAGGATTGGCCAAGAAAATGCAGATGAAGGAAGGTCATCAAGGCAAGTGTTGGCAAACCTCATCCAAATAGTCTCTAGGGAAAAGTGAATATTAATTATTAGACTTTATGTATTTTCTGTACAGTTCCATGGGAAGTCCCTCCTGATGTTTGTGTTGTGGTATAAATTACAGGAGGTAGGAAGAGATGACCTTATTTGAAGTTTGCCTCCTCTATGCTGACTACCCTAACTAGCAGCTATCCTCTCCAACTCCCACCCATCCAGAAGCATCCAGGGCCTCAGAAGAAGTATGGCAGTGAAATGTAAAGACAAAGTTTCAAAGCAATATTCAACTTCAAATTTCAAAGCTTACTCCTGAAGCACAAGGAAAAGACCAATTTTTTCATAGAATAGGGCTGGCCCTGTGCTAAATAATATTCATAAAAGAATAAATATCAGCCAGGAACCATTTTTCCTGTGAATTCAGATGAGATGGAGATCTCGTGGGCCAGGATTAGCATATATGAGAGAGGAAACAAGACAGATGCCCCTGAGTGTGTTATGAAAGAGTCTACCCTTCATCTCCATACCTCATTCTGGAGGACCACAGAACTCTCTATTTGTGGAAGTAATGCTTGCTGCTATAACCATATTTTGAAGGCTTACCACAATAGTATTTTATGTTTTATGCAATGGTCCAAGCAGTTTGGTCTGATTGGTAGGCAGCTGTTCTCCATGTGATGACTCAGGTACTCGGGCTCCTCCCATCGTGTAGTTCCTCGGTCCCTAGAACCTTGGCATCCAGCAGGCAAAAGAAAAAAATAGTAGGTGAGAAAGCCACACCTACTTTTTATAAACCATGGTATAGACATGATATGTATCATATCTACTCTTATTCAGTTGGCAAGAACTGTTTGAATTATATACCCACAACCTGATGCAAGGAGAACTTGAACATACAGCCCCTGGCCACACAGCCTAGACCCAGCAATAACTTCATACTATGGAAGGCGAAGCAGGACGTTTTGGTGAAAAGCTGGCCATATCTTCCACTAGTTACCATGTAGGTTTGGGCTCTAAGACAAAACTCAACATGTACCCCACTTCTCATCTGTGGTTCTGCAAAGTGGCAAGATTTGAGGAGATTCCCACGCTAGAATGGTGAGGTAGCAGTCAAGAAGTCCAGCTCGTCAGGGAAGTTCGAAGACATTCCCTACCCACCACCACCCTCATCAGAACCCTCCTGGGAATTCCCCTATGCCTCCAGAGTGGTATGGGAGAGCATAGGAAATTTTCTTGTGTACCTCTGGATCCTCTCCCAGAGGAGCACTAAGGTAATGGAAAGAAGGCTGGCAGATGTCCTGAGGGTGGGATAAAGGGAAACCAGGGAATGCTACCATGAGCCATACAAGGCAGGTGGGGGTGGGGGTGGGGGCAGTCTGAGTAGATGCCAGCAAGGTAGCAAAAGATGAGCCAGGACCAGATAGCCCCGCCCCTCAGTGCAGTGGTGCTAAGTAAACTTCCTGAGATTCAGAAATAAACAAAAGAGAAAGAACAATTCTGGATTGACTGAGTCTACCTTGAATTGAATATATTTACTCTGAATTGTTAGAAATTTGGTGATTTGGCCACCAGACAGAATGGGACTCAAGCTAAACATTAAGTGCAATTAAATAAAATTACTTATTTTGAGGAGCATATCCAAGATTATGGTTTGAGACTTAGTCACTACTATGTGTATAATCAATTGTCTTAGTCTGGATGCATACTCCCCAAACAATTTTAAATTTTTAATTTTCTTGCCATGCTCCACTGTCTACTGGAAGTAAATACAGTAGTCAAACTGTACATAAGTATCATACTTATATTTTGTAGATAGGAAAACACTGTATTTATCATGCCATATATCATGTAACATAAGTTTCATACTTATATTTTTACATAGTGTGGTGGTTAATTTTATGTGTCAACCTCACTGATAAAATTATCAGTGTAATTTTAAGGGGTAATAACGAAGGGATGCACAGATAACTGGTAAGACATTATTTCTGGGTGTGTCTGTGAGAGTGTCTCTGGAAGAGATTAACATTTGAATCTGTAGACTGAGTAAAGAAGGTCACCCTCACTGATGCGGGTGTGCAGCACTCAATTCTTGAGGGCCTGAACAGAAAAAAAGGTGGGGGAAGGGCAAATTCACTCTCTTTGCTTTAGCTGGGACATTCATCTTCTCTTGCCCTTGGACATCAGTGCTCCTGGTACTCAGGTTTTGAACTCAGACCTGGACTCATACCATTGCCCACTCCCCCATTCTCAGGCTGTTGGACTCAGACTGAATAACACCACCAGCTTTTCTTGCTATCCAGTTTGCAGATGGCAGATTGTGGGACTCTTCTACCTACATAACTGCATGAGCCAATTCTTATAATAAATCCCTCTCTCTCTCCATAGATGTATATACATATACATATCTGTATACATACACGTATACATATACAGACACACATATATCTGATATTCGGTTCTGTTTCTCTAGAGAACCCTAATACACATAGTTCTAGTTATATTTTTCTGTGTAAGTTAGTTAACTAATTAAACATATTTTTTCCCTTTTTAATTTTTATTTACACACAAAGATATTCACATGCCAAGCTGTTTTTAAAAATAAAGCTCTAAACCCTGTCCCATCACAGGAGTCCTTTGAAACTCACCAATACCTCCCTTCCCCGCCACCATCCTTACGATAGGATCAAAGAAGGGGAACTGCTTTGCTTAGTGTTTGTTGGGGGAGGGTCCCTCATTTTAGGTTTATTAAACGTATTTTTAATAGAGTACCTATTATGCTCCAGGCAATGTTCTAGATTCTGAGGCTACAGTAATGAATAAAAGAAACAAAAGCCCCTGCCATCACGTTTACCTTCTAGTAAATATGCAGAATTTATGTTCTAGGAAATAAAAAAATAAACAAAATGAATAAGTAAAATATAAAATTGCATCAGATGATGCTATGAAAGAAAAAGCAGAGAAAAGAAAGCAGTGAGAATGGGGTAGGGTATGGGGATATACTGAATTTTAAACAAGGACATGAGTGAAGCTGGCATTTGTGAAATGGTCCATAAGAGCTAAGGGAGCAAGTTGGGAAGATAAGTAAGGAAAAGGGCCCTGGGAGAAGGAAGCATGTCTGGTGTGTCTGAGGAAGATCATGGGGGACGGAGTGGCCCACGCACAGTGTGCAAGAGGTAGGGTAGAAGGATGTTCACTCAGAAAGGTAATATGGAGGAATGCAGATAGGCAGAACCTTGTTGACCGTTGAAGGCCTAAAACGGCCTTCCTACTGTCTTCATCAGGCTCATGAATTTAATTAATGTGAATCTGCCTCAGAAGACAGTTCTTTTCAAGGTATGGTCAAAGTTGGGTTTCTGAGTTTGCATAGCTCTGGGGCAAGCAGGCTTTTGATTGTAGTGATTTTTGCACAATGCTGCCAGCCTGTGAGGCACCTGGGAGGTTTCATCTTGCCAGGGAAGTCTCTGTTAACTTTTGATACTCCCATGATACTCTTTCTTACTTCTTTTTCCTTTACTGTTTCTGTTGACTCTAAACTTAAACTGATTTAACCTGCATAAAATTATGCAGACCAAGGAAAAGGAAGTTCATGGAGGTGATTTTTGACCCTCCCCACTAGTCTGGCTTGGCTTGAGCACTCTGCTGAGAGTCCCAGAAATATAGCCAGACCCACAGGCTCACAGAAGCCCAGGAGCTATGTTCTCAGCCCTTCCCAGATGCCTCCTTGCTTCTTGCTCTCTTGCTCTCTCTGCCCCACTCTCTACTCCCCAGAACTGCACAGTTTCAGCGGGTCACCCAGGGCCATGTCCCCGGGCAGATACGAAGGCATGCATTAACAGGTAGATTTTCTTCCAGCCCTCAGATCGAAAAGACTGAGCATATTGGATTACTTGACTGTATTGCTTTTCTTACAACTTTGCCAGTTCTATGGAATAAGTGCTTCCAATTATAAGTCTGGGTAGGGTTGTTATTCCGCTTGTAATTTAGTATATTCCCATTCATAATTTCATCACCTGCAGAATAATCAGGATTATTTAACATCATCCTTTGTATATTCAATCATAGACCTGTTTACCCTTATTTTATCTATCTGTTGTTCATATTGAATAAAGGCTCTTAGTTAAGCCTATTACCTTTCTGCCTGGATATCTCCTAATAAATGAGAGCAATATGTTAATTTGGAAAGAATTTTGTTTTCATTTTAGTAACCTATTCATAAATGCTCTTTTCCAAACCACAACAAGGCATAGGCAGCATATTAAGCACTTTTCTTAATGTTGGTATTAGAGTACAAAGGTAAGAGTTGAAGTTGAGACTTTCTGTGTCATGGTCAGCATATATGATATATTGGTGAGCTTCAAACTTTTATATAGCATAGGGCACAGACCTGCAAACAGACAGAATGAGGGCTAAACCTTGGTTTCCCTTCTTAGGAGAATCACAATTTCTGTATACAATATTATATTTCTAAAATGGGTGCAAACTAGCCTGACAAAAAGATCCAAATGCAGATTTGTTCTCCAACATTCACTCTTCTTTTTTATAATGTTCTAATGTAGAATGCAATCTGATTATCTTATGAATATTAATGTAGTTCATCTCTTCATATTTTTGATAAAACTGTGTATGTCGAGATGAGTTCTTAAACTTCTACTTACTTTCTAGGTTAAATCTTACCACATGAAGAACTGCCTCTTTTCGTGAACAAATGTGCCAAATCAACTTGGATCTGCTTGATGGTTCTCACACCTTTAGTGTTCTTAAGACAACATTTTTATGTTGCCAGATGTAACCCAGATGGTACATATTAATTTATATATGGATATTGGAAAAATATATGGTTTTCATCTGAGGTCTTTTAAGTATGATTTTTAAATTGATGTGAACATTGCTTTTTTTTTTTCAACTTGCACCATAATGCAGTCAAAATATGGTTCCCAGGTGAGTGAACACTTATCTGTTTCATTTGGCATCACTCTGTATTTCTGAGTCATGCCTTCTGAATGAATGTGTGTCTTTGCAGACTTGGTTTCAACTGGCTGAAAAGCAATGTGAGAGTGTCAAGTAACTATCATTATGTTGAAAGACAGTGCTGATAAGATAAATTTAGAACATCTTTCATCTCATTTTCAATATTAACAACTGTTCTATAGTCTTGCCAGCAGACACAAATGTGTGATAAAGTTTAGACATTTTAATCCTTTAGTCTCTCCTGTTTTGATAAATATTAGACATAAGGTGGTACTGAAACACCATCCTGAAATCTCTAGGATTTCAGAGAAAATAGTCCATCATAAGCTCATTACAGAACTATTTACAAAATAAATTATAGAGCCAATTCAATAGACAAATCTGAGATTTTGGTCTCCTGTTGTCCTTGCCTTTATTCCATGAAGAGTCTGAGGTGCTTTGTTCAAGAAAAACAAACTGTATGAACATTTTGTAGTGGCTCTTGGAATCTATCTTTCAGGAGAGATCTGATAAAGATTATATATAAAAAACCTATTCTCCACATTTCTTTTCCTCTGCTTCCACCTCTTCCTTTTTCTTTTCCATATTCTTCTTTAGCCTATTGTTACTTGATCAGTATCAACACTTATATCCTCTTTGTGTATCTAGCATGTGGACAGATAAACAGATACATTTTAGTGGCCAGAATATTGTTCACAAAGTATAAAATTAGTATACTGAGATATGCACTTACTATCTAAAATAAGATGAGAATATCAAGTTAAAGCATACCTCTGGATATAGGTTAGAGGTCAGATTAGCAGCCATCACCTGCCCGTCCACTCCCTCAGCCTTCTGCTGTGAAACTTAGAGAATTAAGTTATATTTGGCTTCCCTTATTATTTTTACATACAAATTAGGATGCTTAAGGCCTCCAGAAAATGTGGCCACTGAGTCAAAGGAAGGAAGGTTAAAAAAAATGGAAGAACTACAAAATAGAGCATATATATTCCTTAAAATAATTAAGCTTTCAGCTATGTATCCAGATCCAGTATGCTCAAAAAAGAGTCATCCATTCCTGTAATGCTCAACATTCCCTTTTATAGTTGCATAAAAACCCAAGGACACAATTTCCCAACACTTCTCATAATTCAATCTCTTGAGGCAGTAAAGCTCCACTACCCGAGATCTTACTGTAAAGAACATAGGTTCTATAAGGACAAAACAATGCTGTGGTGCATGCAGAAAAGAGGAGCATATCTTTCATACTCATCCAGTGTCACATGTTGTCACATAGTAAGAAAAGCCACACCTCTCAGGTTGCTTTGAATCCTTCCAGGTGAAAACAATCCTTCCAACTTCAGCCTGCTGAGGATCTCAGCATAGAATTTGGGAACAGCTCCAAAAACCACTCTCGAGGACAGACACATGGCTCTCCTTCCATCCCAAACCCTCTGTCCTCAACCACCCTGAGGTCCCAATAAGGCCTGCCTCCTGTTATTCATGCCCAAGTGTCCTACCCTCCCCTTGAGTGAGGGCTAGACATAATGGCCTGTGTCTAACCAACAGAACACCATAAACATAATGGGATGTCTCTTCCATGATGAGGCTATAAAATGCTGCAACCTCCATCTTGCTAGCAGATTTTATTGTTTCCTTGGCTTGCAACTTTGATGAAACATGTTGCCATGTAGAGAGGCCCACATGGCAGGAAATTAGGATGACCTCTAGCCAATAGCCAGTGAAGAATGAAGGCCCTCAGTCTGAGGGCATGCAAAAAACTAAGCTCCTCAGGGTGTATCAGCCCTTGAGGAACTGAATCCTGCCAATGACCACTGAATTGGGGAACAGATCTTTCCTCTGTTGAGCCTTCAGAGGAAACCTCAGCCCTGGCTGACAATTTAATTGCAGGCTTGTGGAAACTGAAGCAGAGGACCCAGAGAAATTGTGCCCAAATTTCTGACCCATAGCAACTCTGAGGTAATAAATGGATACTGTTTTTAGCCACTCAGTTTGTGATAGTTTGTTGCATAGCAATAGATTACAATAATACTTCTCACCAGAGTACTTCCAAAATCCTTGTTGTGCTTGTCAACCAAATTCTAGCAGCCTGACTCACCAATTAGCCCAGCTCAGTTCAGACTCAAAATGAGCCCTTGTAACAATCTATCCATCAGCTTCTTTCTCAGAGGCAGGCCTGTGAGAGACATTTTGTATTATCTGTGGGTTTTATTTTTCCATACTCTCCCGTTCTCAAGAATAACTGAGAGTTAGCTGAAACAATAGTCTTACATCTTTAACTTACGCCAGGAGTATAGTCACAGATTTGAAAGCATGGCAGAAAAAAGACACTGCATAGAAGTGTACATACTGCACTACTTAAGGCTACTTTATGTTACATCATCTTCTTTCCAGATAAAGTGTATGTTCATTAAAGTGGCATCTTCAGTCTAGTGATTTAAGCTATTTATAAGGATGAAGTAATTACCTTGTCATCACTAGTGAAACTCAATGGTTATATTTGCACTGGTAAAATGTGCCCTGCAATTTAAACTGGCCAACATACACATAGGATATAACTGACTTTTTTCCCCCCTACATTGTCTAAAATGCATCTTTTTCAGAGCCAACATTGATTTCCAGGGTCCAACATAAACCTCAAGGGCTATTCCTGTTGACAGCAACAGAAAATCCACCACTGATCTTACTACTGTGAAGACGGCAATCGCATACACAGCCGTGAATAGAAGAGGGTGGAAACACCTGGGGTGAAGTATTGGCTGCTAATGTGGATCTTCACTGTCTACTCTGCCTTCAATGCACTGCATCCAGATAGTATGATTTGGCAACAACAAAAGCAACAGTTTAATGAAAGTAATGAAAACTCTACTACGTTATTTTTTCCCCTTTCCCCACAAATTAGAAAACTGGCAGTTTTGCTGACAGTTCAGTAATGCACTTCATTTTGTTACTATTCTCAATGACTTTCTCAGTTTCTTGTTTAATAAATCAATGCCAAAATAAAACGGAGGTAAACAGATTTTAGTTGAATCTTTGTGATGTTAAAGATCTGGGAATTTGGAAAATGTAGAATTATAAATAAATTGGGGGGGTTTATTTTGTTTGAATATTTGGCATTGAGTATTATAACAGCTTTCTGATGGGAAGACAAATATTTAAGGAGTTCTCTTTGTGGGTTCTCTACAACATTTGGGGAACATTTAGGGGACATTTGGGAAAAATTTCTGCTTTTTATTTCTCCCAACTGGCCTTATAAGTAATTCTTTTGATAAGAATTGAGGATGTTGAGACTCAAAATTACTAATGTATTGTTAATTTGCCAATCAGCAAACTTGGTTCTTTTGATTGTTGTATGAGATTTGTTTTTTTACCTCCTTTGAAAGAGCTGCATATTCAACCAGTGGGTTAGAATGTTAAAGGCCCTCATATACATTGTAGCATGTAATACCAACGACAATATTAAGCAAGAGAGTAAGTAACATAGCCCTTTCTTAATGCTCTTACTTCATGAAAAACAAAAGGGCACAAGAAGAAGAGGTGTTTAACACATGGATATTAGATGTAAATGATATTTTCATAAAGTAAACATAGTCTTGATCAAAGTGTGGTTCTGTTTGTTTCACTAGCAAAGTTTATTCAAAGCATGTTCTTACAATACAAGATAGCAACAAAGGGACTGCTTTACATGTGGCACTCCTCTTTGTCTTATTGTCACTGATGCTACCATGTATCTTCCATGTATCCTCACTCAGGAAGCTATTATCAGAGGAGAAAGATGTGAGATTAGAAATAAGTTCAGTGTTAAGTTCTCATTTTTTTTATTTTGAGAAATTGATAAAAATTGTGAAAATATATGCAAAGGCTTGTAAAAAGTTTGTTGAAAGAAAAAAAGTGGAACAGAATATATGTTAGATGGTAGATTTTATTATTGTGGTAGACCTTATATTCTAAAAATAGTGCAACAATATCGCCATTGCTACATGTTCTTCTTTCCAGAAAGCTCTCAATGAGAGGTGGGTCTACTTTTTCTTCCCTTGTATCTGAGTAGCCTCTTGACTGTGATGGAAGTTACAGTATATCAGCTTCAAGAGTATCGGTATACAGCTTCCAACTTCTGCATAGTTTTGTAGAGGAGATTACTCTTGGAACAGCGCCTCCATGCCATGAGGAAGATCAAGCACCATATGGAGTGGTCTGTGTGGTGAAGAACCCATGTGCACACCCCACATTTCCATCTGAGGTTCCAGTCATCAGCTGGCCACTGCCAGATATGAGTGGTGAGCCTCCAGATGATTCCAGCCCCCAGCTAGCAAGTTATCCCCAGCCTCTCACCCTAGCTGATGCTGCATGAAGTGACAGGTTGTTGGTGGTCCTGTCTAAATTGCTGATTTCTGAACAAAATTAATGATTGGGATGATCTGTTTGACAGTAAGAGGTACTGAGCGCAAGTTTTATCTCAATTTTTCAGATGAGGCACCAAAGTTCATAGTGAATAAGGAATTTGACTAATGATACAGAACTAGTAAATGGGAGAGCTTGACCCCAAGTTCTGTCCACTTTCTGTATACATATATCATATGCATATATATATACACACACACACATATACATATATATACACATACACATATATACACATATATATGATATATATATATTATATACATCATATAGTGTTCCTATATATATGTATATATAGTGTTCCTGAATAACTATTTGATGGAATTGAAAGTTGGCCTTTGATGGTAATTACTTTTTCTCAGGTTCATCTACAGATCTTTACACTTATGTCTCTATTGGGAAATTACAAGTTCATGGGTAAGATGTTTCCATGGCTTTTAGAATAAAGAAAATATTTTCAGGCCACCACGGTGATGAAGCAATCTCTCTTTTCAATGAAAGTTCAAATCATTCACAAATTAATCTGGACTAGATCTTCTTTTGCTCTCATTCCCTAGGATGTCTGCTTGAATTATAGCCTCATTGAGTTCAAAAAATAAATGCTGAACACCTGATTAATTAACTCCGCTGCTATTAGAAACAGTGGAAATCCAAATAGGAAAGGAACTTAGCATCTCATTTGCAGTCTCCTTATACACATTGATTCCACTTATATTTGATTTCTTTTCTAATACTATTCAAATTACAAAATGTAACCTTGCTGAACATTTAGAACTGTGCCTTGTTCTTTGTCTAATCATCGTAGGTATTAATACAGGAGAACAGGGAGAGCTACCAAAATGTTTCCAATAGGACTTAAAAAAAGACTGAAGGGCAAATGTCATCTTAGAACTTACAAAGGTGAGAGCATTCCCTGCACCTCTCTTCACGCCTCTGCCAGATTTCTCATAGGCTTTACGCTCAGAAAGTGATTTTGTAAAAAGTCATTTATAACAAGTCTTCTTAATTTTCTTGTGTGTCAACTAATAATTAAACACCCATTTGATATATGCAATTATAGTAAAAATAAGAGTATAATAAAAAGCTCTTATGGGATAATCCATAAGACAGAGGCAAAAAAGCATGTGATGGAACTTTTCAATTACCAAATAAAAGTATAAATGCTGGTTGGACTGGCTTTCCGTGCTGGTTGTGTCTCTGCTAGGACAGTGAGAGACCGACTTTCTATTGTTCCAGATCTTGCCTTCAAGCACTCATTTAGAAAGATGGTTTGGAAATTCTGATATTTTAAAATTTAGGATTCTGGTAAAATATTAAAATTCTGATACTTTAGGATCCTTGGGTCGAGGTGTTCATTAAGACTGGTAATATAACTGGTGGTAAGACTGGATAATGGAACCAGTGCAAACAGAAGTTTTTATTTGAAACATCTTCTATCAAGTACAACAGCTTGAGACAATTTTTTAAACTATACCATGATATATTACATTCCACTATTTGTCTTCTCTGAATGTTATTTTGAGCTGGGTACAGAAGGCATGATTCAATGAGAAAAGGAAGAAGAGCAGAGGTTACTGGGTGTCTATAACTTCTAAGGTAGTTGATAAATATCTCCTCTCTTGATTCACACTAAAGCTCAGTGAGATAGATTTTTTTGCCCATTACCAGCCAAGGAAGCCGAATTTTGAAGTTAAATGAGGAAACCAAATCCAACAACTGCAATGTAGCGGGCGCAGGATTCAAAACTCTCTTGTGTCAAGGTTCATGCTCTTGCCACCAAGCCACTTCTCTAAATAGCTATGTACATGGGAGTGGTTTGTCAGCTAAAAAGGCTCATCGAAGGCATCTTGCCTACCCTGCCACTGCCTGCTGGTCGGCTGTGTGATAGACTCTTGGTCATTCATTTTCCAATCTCTAAAATGGGAATAATTTCTATTGAGGATTTAGAGATGCCATAGTGCCCTACAGAGTGCAGTGAATTGTAGCTGTTATTATCTTGTGAAAAGAAGAATTTAGCTTTTTAATCTGCTCCGAATAACTCGTGGGAGGCAAGAAAGAAGAACAAAGTTATTTATGTTTTAGTCACCATGGCACTGTAGGGCTTTTCCTAAAACAATACTGATTTTCAAAATTTGTCTTGTCCTGTTAGTTTTTTTCTTCAAAGCACCTGACAAACATGAGTCATTTCATTTCTCCTTTTTCTTCTTATTAGTTTTCACTTCCCTCCTTGTCAAGTTGCTTTTAATAATTTATCAATTATGCCTGATCAGGCCTGCTTGGCTGGCAGAGCTAAGCTATAAAAAAGAACGGGAACAGATGTCAAAAATGCATTTGTTTTCTCTTTTTTGCCAAATGCCAGGCAAAGAATGGCACTGTTCTGCTTGCCTGCCCCTTTTACTGGTGAGTAGTGCAAAATGGTTCACACAACATCTGCTTTTGTAAAGACCTGCTAGCATTGCCTACGTATGTCCAGATGTCATCGCACACATGCAAATATCTGTAGGACTGAAAGTGAACACACTCTCCTGGGATGCCAAATCCAGAGTTGTTGTTTCTGTTTTGTCCTAGGGCCTGGGGAAATGGCAAAGGAATGGTAGCATGGACTAGAACAAAAGATCTAATCTCCTTTTGATTCCATTCCTCATATAAATTGATGGCCATTTTAGTAATACAGCTTTGAGGTTACACATGCAGGTTAAGCCCCTTAGCTGTGCACCTTCACCTTGGGAAGGGTAGGAAGGGACAATCCATTAGTTAGGTAACCAAGCCCACATCAAGATCCCAGAAAACAAAGTGAAAGAAATTACTTTTTTTTCCCTTGGGAAATCTATAGATCCTTATTAATTTCAGAGTACAGGAAAGTCCTTCTCTGGTCCCCATCTCTCTTCTCCACCATTACCATCCTCCCTAAAACTCCCAACCTCTCTGACTCTCCTTTATTATACCCCTTCTTTCTTTTGGCTTTTGAAGAGAGCTCTCAGTTATTTGCTTCCATTAAGTTTCCCTCTTAGTGAAGCTCAGATGGGTGGGGTGGTGAGCCCATTTCAGATCATGTACCTACAGGAAAAAGATGAAGAAAAGTTGCCCTTCCTGGTTCAGTATCAGGGTGAAGCACCTACAATACCAGAGGTTTTCCTTGTTGAGATAAGCCATCTCCAAACATAGCTTAGGCACATGTAGTTAAGTATCTCTATCTCTTCATGAGTGTCCTAGTTTAGTCTGGGCCAGGCCCAAAGGGGCATGGGCATGTCCTATGCCCCAGGAGGGAAGGATATAAATTCTGTCATGCCACGATGAGAGTGGATATGATGATTTCAAGTTGTGTTGGTATCCTTCTTCCTCTTCGTATGGTGACGTTTCTCTCTAGACTTAGCCTGTGGCAGTGGGTCTAGATTGACAAATGGAGCATTATCAAATAACCTTTGTAAGACAGTCACTTAACATTATATTGTAGAGCGGGGGTTGCAACCATTTTTTCCCATAAAGGACCACATATTAAATATTTTCAGCTTTGCAGGAGATATGGTCCGTCACAACTACTTAAATCTGCAGTTGTAGCATGAAAGCAGCATAGATAATACAGAAATGAATGGGTATGGCTGTGTTCTGATAAAGCTTTATTAACAAAAAAAGTGGCAGAGCTGGATTTGGCCCATGGGTCATAATTTACCGACTCCTATTGTAGACAATAGAAGTAAATAAATTAGCTATCTCTCTGTGGTCCCGTGGGGAATATTTCACTCTGCACCCTCTCTGGACACTCTTCCATGACTAGAATTTTAACTTCTGCTTACTCTTTTTGATTTCAAAAAAGATCATATATGTTTATTTATTTTAAATATGGAAAGGGGGAGGTAGTTATGAGACATGATAAAGAGGTATATCTAAAAAAATAAGTTCTTACCAGTTAAAGGAGGATGGCATATCCTTAGAGAGGATTGAAAATCTCAGGAGAGAACAGTTTTATGGTCTGGCCATTTGGGTGAATGGTGGTAAGGTTTTTGGATAGAGAATCCCAGTGAAGAAGTAGAATTGGGGAAGAGTACTAAATATACTAATCTTTACTTCCCACCCACATCCATTATTTAGAAAACAGCCCCTCCACAGCATCTGGGAGAAGCATTCCTTGTGCATAGGGTGATCATCTAATTTATCATCTAAATTGGAGCACTTTAGAGAGTGAAAATAGAAAGCAGTGAATAATTACTATAGATCAACAGGTATTAACTGGTATTCTACAGAATAAGTGGGTTATATGCTCACCATATCTATGAAGCCCATGATCCTGCCCACAGTCTACAGTTGCCTGGACCTTGAGAACCACCTAATCCATTTTAGCCAATAAGATCCTTTCTCCCTAGAATTTGGGATAAGAAAATTGAGAAATTCTTCATTAGTAAAAATATATTTATTGAGCATTACCTATGAGCCAGAAAATGTTCTAGGCACTGTTGATATTCCAGTGAACAAAAAGAAAAAAAACCCTGGGTTATTGGAGTCATATTCTAGCAGAAAATCAGATAAAAAAATGTCAAATAGTGGTAAGTCCCATTAAGAAAAAGCAGAGTAAGGGAATACAAAGTGGTAAGGTGCTAATTTTAGATCGGATGGCTAAGAATAGGGAAATATTTGTGGTTACATTTGAGCAAACATCTGAGTAAAGCAGGACACAGGTATGATGGAAGTTTGCTTGCTGTGTTTAAAAAGAATTCTTAATCTCAGGAAACAAACTGAGGGTTGCTGGAGTGGTGGGGGCTGGGAGGGATGGGGTAGCTGGGTGATAGACAATGGGGAGGGTATGTGCTATGATGAGTGCTGTGAATTGTGTAAGACTGTTGAATCACAGACCTGTACCTCTGAAACAAATAATACATTATATGTTAAAAAGAAAAAAAAAAAGAAGATAGCAGGAGGGGAAGAATGAAGGGGGGGAAATCGGAGGGGGAGACCAACCATGAGAGACTATGGACTCTGAGAAACAAACTAAGGGTTCTAGAGGGGAGGGGGGTGGGGAGATGGGTTAGCCTGGTGATGGGTATTAAAGAGGGCACATTCTGCATGGAGCACTGGGTGTTATACGCAAACAATGAATCATGGAACACTACATCAAAAATTAATGATGTACTGTATGGTGACTAACATAACATAATAATAAAAAAATTAAAAAAATAAAATAAAAAGAAGGTGGCTGAAGCAAAGGGAAAAAGGAGAAGAATGATAGAAAATAAGAACAGAAAGGTAGCTGGGCTCCAAATGACAACTGGAGGATGATCACTGAGGAGACCGGAGCTAAACTGGCTCCAGTCTTTAACAGACATACATTGTTGGTTACCTACCCAGTGCACACTCCATCTAATTCTTTTATTGTCTTCTAATTACTAAGTATTGGCTACTCCTGCTGGCTAGTAATTGGTTTTGGGATGGGTAGAGGACCAGATTACGCCAAATATGTGGTGAAGTCTAACTGAGATCTTCTTCAGAAGTTTCCCTTACTTTTGAAAAGAATTAAATAAATCCCTCTTTTGCTGGATGCCTGGAACTGTGGCAGTCATCTTGCAACAATGAGGGAGCTGGCCTAAGGATAAAAGTAGACCTGGCAGCTCAAACAATGAATCATGGAACACTACATCAAAAACTAATGATTGGGTGCCTGGGTGGCTCAGTTGGTTGAGCGACTGCCTTCGGCTCAGGTCATGATCCTGGAGTCCCTGGATCGAGTCCCGCATCGGGCTCCCTGCTCGGCGGGGAGTCTGCTTCTCCCTCTGACCCTCCCCCCTCTCATGTGCTCTCTCTCATTCTCTCTCTCTCAAGTGAATAAATAAAATCTTTAAAAAAAAAACAAACTAATGATGTAATGTATGGTGATTAACATAACATAATAAAATTTAAAAAAAAAGAAATAAACCCAACAAATAACAACAACAACAACAACAACAAAGATAGATCTGGCAGGATGACTGAGTAGAAAGACAAGTAACTTGAGCTCTAATGAAGTCATTGAGCTGATGAATCAGCCAACCCTACTTTGTTACTTCTTTAACAGAAAATAACAAAAATTTCCATAAAGCATAAGGCAAATTGAGTAGGTCATTTTTTTAAATTACAGCCAAAAGCATCTTTAAAAATACATATAGAAAACCAATACTATATACAATATGAAGTTATAAGGCCACTGAGAAGGCAAGTGTGAGCTGAAAAGAGCTTATGAGCCTGACAGACAAGAATAATAATGCAGGATGATACTCAGAGGAATGGGCCTGATTTCTGACCTTCCGGTCCAATCCCTACCGGCTAACTTCACCTAGGCTTTTGTCCCTATACTTTTTTTGTTGTATCCTGTTCAAAGTCCCCTTTTACTTGAATTAATTTGGGTAGGCTTATACTCCTTCCAGTAGAGGGTCTTAATTTCGCTTTTAAACATAATGTGAATTTCATGGACCTGTGTGTCTCTCAAAGAGGTAATGTCTAACTCTGCCTAACTTTGCTTAGCATAATACTCTCTAGCTCCATCCATGTCATTGCAAATGGCAAGATTTTATTCCTTTTTATTGCTGAGTAATATTCCATTGTGTGTGTGTGTACATATATACATATATATGTATATAAATATATAACATCTTCTTTATCCAGTCCCAGAAAGATAAATACCATATGATTTCACTCCCATGTGGAATTTAAGAAACAAAACAAATGAGCAGAGGGGAATAAAAAGAGACACAGAGGCCAACTGAGAAATAGACTCTTAACTATAGAGAATAAACTGATGGTTACCAGAGAGGAGGTAGGTTGGGGGATGGGTGAAATAGATGATGGGAATTAAGGAGGGCACTTGTGATGAGCACTGGGTGATGTATGGAAGTGTTGAGTCACTATATTGTACACCTGAAATTAATATTACACTGTATGTTAACTAACTGGAATTTAAATAAAAACTTAAAAAAAGAGGTAATGTCTAAGCTGGAGTTAATTAAATATTCACATCTCAGTCAGAGAAACTCATAAGAGAATCATTAACATGTCTAGTCACAGAAATTGATGGAATCATCCAGTTAGGATGTGATACATGGCAGGAGAGAGGGCTAGGAATAGACAGGAATATTGGGGCTTAAGGCAGTATTTGAATGGATGGTCCTCAAAGGGGTAGCATGAGGGAATTAGAATGAAAATCATCTTGGGGGATTTTTTTCACAAACATATGCTACAACCCACTGGGGCGGTCTAGCCTGCTGCTGAGCATGGGGAAGATCAGCACAGCAACTGGTGGGTAGAGGGAATAAATGAACGATACTGCGAAGAAAAAAATCAGCAGATAGAAGCCCCCACCCCTTTCAGTTCTTTCATCTGAAGCGAAGAGTTTCTCATAATTTATGGATTCTTATTCTACGTTGCCTTGGTAAGATTTGGGGGGGGAGGCTCCGTCCAGAATGTTCCCTGTGCAGACTCACCTCTTCAGCACAGCCAGTGAGCGCCTTCTGTTCAATGTGGGCCCCTTGCTCACAACACCTGTGTGCGGCTCAAATCTCTCATCTCAAGAGCTGGCGTTAGAACATATTAGGAGGAGATGTATTTTTAAATCCCTTAGAAAATAGCACTGAAAGTAATTGGCTCTTGGATCTCAGTAAAGCTTACTGGTTTGATCTATAAAAATCTCTCCCCCCCCACCCCCCACCCATCGCCTTATTTTCTCTTCATGTCGGGAAATGATTTTTCATTTTATTTCCTACCTTGTTCTGTGAAGGCCTGCACTGGTTTCACAAATAGGGAAGAAAAGAGAAACCTCTATATTTGTTTTCTTGCTGCTGCTTAAATATTGATCTTTCAAAATTTCTGAAGGATTGCCTGAGGCCTCCTAGGAAGCCTGACTCGATTGGAATTGTGGCTTTTCTTCTTGTTACTTTGTATGAGTCATCAGGAATAAGGATTTCTGTTATTTTTGATGATTACTTTAAAAATAACACTAACACTCTTCATGGGGCTTAATTTGCTGCTGCAGAGGATGTCAGTACTGCTTTAAGAGCTCCCCAGCAGTCACTGCTGTCTCTAAATGCTTGACAGAATTCCTGTGTAAGCCAGCCCTTTCAGGATGCCCGACACACATTCATTACTATGATTCACTTTCCAGAACATATTTACAAAGGCTCAAGTTAATGAAAAACTCTTAAGTAAATATTTTCCATAGTTGTTTTTAAAAGTTCTATGAGAGTCAAGAAAGCTTAATATAAGAAGTTCCCTTCATGACTATGTGCTTAGAAGGGAAGTCAGCTCATAGGGACAGAGGATGCCTGTACAGAAAATTCTGAATTAGTAACTTCGGGTTGGTCTCCAAAGCAAAGTAAGACTGCACGATCTCCTCCATCTTTTCCTGCTTTAGTTTCTTTAGGAGTGAGTGCTGATATTGGTTCTCACTTGTTATGATATGTACAAAATTGATGATGATTCAAAGCAATATTTAAAAAAAAAACAGTTCCATGAATGAATGTGGCTGCTAGTACATAGGCTCTGGCTGGAGCTGCTGGGGTGATGTGCGCATCCAGAGGATTGTAATGGAAAAATCAGTGGCAGTAGAATAGGTTGGAAATATTCACTATTATCCTGCATTCCTAGGACCATGGAGAGAAGCCTACAATAAGCAAGGGTGTACTGGCTATCTGGAAGGTTAAAATAGATTGCCTTTAAGTTTCTAAACAATAAAAAGTCCAGAATGTTCAAGAGACATTTCTTCTCTTGTAACGAAAGGGAAGGTCTTTCAGATGATGAGAAAACAAGATTGATTGATGCTTACATAATTTGGAGTATGGATCTTCTTGTGATTGAAAATTTCTAATGAATATCCTCTGGTTATGCTTAATGTCTATGTCAGGAATGAACTCCTCTGCTGGAAAGACGTAACTGATCTGGAAGGTGGCCAAACTGGTACTAAAGAAAGATGATTTTGATGGACAACGGATTCTTTATGTGCATTGGATTTCTGATTTCATCCTGTCTTGAGTTCTACTTATTTCTATACTCTGCAGTGAGTAGAAATTGGAAATTGACCACTCTACCTATCTCGAAAGTGAGAGAAAATTTGTAATCAGATGATAATTTTGACTATATAATATGGAGAAAGCCATTATCTATGTAAAACAGAGAAATACAAAAATACAAAGGGGTGCCACCAAAATTCACTGTTTTGTTTGTTTTAAGATGTGCTACATTGTTCAATTTTCTTTTATATCTAAGAATATTTTTCCTCTCTTTTCACGTCTTTGTGTTATGAAAATACTTTTGAAAAACAAAAAAATACTGTAGTTAAGTTTACAAAGAAACACTGTAAATGAATGGTTTTAGTCATTCTGATTTTTCTGTGACTCTTAGACTTACAAAAAAAAAAAAAAAATCCCCTGCCGGCCAGTAGTTGAGCTCCTTCTTTGGGGGAAATACAAATAGCTTTAGAACTAACCCCCAAATTTCTATAACCTGGCATTTAACATGGTTTTTAAACAAAAATGTGTAATAGTCGAGAAAAGAATTCGGGAATGAACCACATCAGATACAGGAAGTTTAGGTTTTAAATTTGAGGAAAGATGGGAATGGCCCCTGCCTCCTTGCATTTTGATTTCTTCCAAAAAATGCTATCTTTGTGCTTTCAAAAAATTTCATTTTATCTCTGAGTCTTGGAGTGAAACTTTCTTCAACCAGGAATCAGAGCACCTAGGTGTTAATCTTAGTCAGAAGCACATTTGGTCTCCATGTGCTTCTGTTTCTTCAGCTGGAAAACAGGGGTGGGAATCACTCTATGCTTTTCCAGGAAAGGAACACAGAGAGGATAAAAACGAGTGCTAAGAAAGATTCCCTATAAACCCAAGCTCTTATGGTTACTTAATATGAGGCTCTTCTCCAGAGGTTATCATCATAGATTGTTTGCCAGCTCAGCCTGAAACATGTCAGGCATCACAGAAAGGGAGCTCTGTAAATGAGCAGGTTGGCTGCAGTCAGTCCCAGGGGCCCTCTGGCACTGGCACTGGGGGGGACTCATGGTGCGATGAGTTGAACCCATGTAGAGAAGTGGGCTCCCCTTCCCCAAGCTGCACCTGCCAGCATCACAGAGGTCTGGAGCATCAAGCCAACACCTCCTGCTGAGCAGCAAAACGTTTGTGCCACCTGCCATTCTGGGGAAAACAGTCATGCTGCAGGAGAGAGCCTAATCAATGGAAAGGAAGCTCAGTCACTTTTCCTATCTTGCCCTTCTTGCTCCTGGGGATATAAGCGACGAGTATTGAGCCATTAGAGTGGAAATCTTTAGTAGCCCTGCAGTGCTCCATCTAGAATGACCTGCAACAATACAGGTTTAGAGAAGATGGCTGATTGTGTTACCTTCTAGTTAGAAAATGTGGACCTAGTTTATCTGTTATGTTAACTCTGTCTCTTACTTTTGTTTGTTTACACATATTCAACAAACATCGTCTGTGATGTTCCAGCACCGTTCTAGGTTAACAGAAGGAATCAGAATTGAATCAGCTCCTCTCAAGGAGTCTACTCTCCAGCAAAAGGTGAGGAGAAAATTGAGATATGGAATCATTACAAGACAAGATAGAAGTGATTGTTTGCATATTTATATATACTTGTGAAAATGAATACAATCCTGAGTTATTTTTATTTAAGAACATCTCAGGCTACTAGGAGAGGTGAAAAGAGGGCCAATGAATCAAGATTCACTACTGGCTTAAGACAAGGCAATTGTAATTTCCAGTTATTAAAAAGTACTTTTTTTCAAGTTATAATCTACAGGCACTGTTGCAGGATGGAGGAATACCATGGTGAGCAAGATTCACAACAGTCCATGTCTTCATGAAGCTTGTATGTGAGAGAGGAGAAGAGTGGTGAACGGATCTGGGGGCAGCCAGCCAAGAACATCCAGCACAGCCTGGCAATCCTTGTAAGAAGTTTGGCTTTGTCCTCGAGTGACATAGAAATCATTGGTGTTTCCTGTCTTTTTATGATAAAGAGGCAAATGCAGAGACCAGAATGATAGGGACTGGAATTCAAAAATGATGTGATCCTGTAAAATTATTTTGAAGAATCCCAGATTTTCAAGCTTCTGTAAATTTTGGCAAAGGTCATGGAGAGGGAGCCCAAAATACAACTTCCAATGGGTTTGATCATCCCATTGGTTACTTAGAATTACAATCATGTAGCGTTGTTGCTTGGAAATTGTTAGAATAAAAACAAATCCCCTTTTTATTGATTTATGCAAACTATATGTATGTATGTGTATGTACATATATATGTGTGTGTGTATGTATATGTATATATATATATACATATATATATATCACCAAAAAATATATGTATTCATATAGCTTTTAAGCAGGTGGCATTTATAGTTTTTTCTCCCTATAATCTCCAAGAATAATCAGATATACACACTAGTCCATATGGAAATCTTCATAGATTAAAGATGATGTGTTCAGAGAGATACCATGGCACCACTCTCTGGATTAGGATGGGCTATTAATATCTCACTGAAGTGCTCCTTGAGGGCTTATAATAAGCTTTGAAGTGACTTGTGACATCTGGTCACCTGGAAGCTCATGTGTGAGGGATACGAGAAGGAAGACTGTCCTCCTCGTGGAGAAGCAAGGAATTAGAACATGCTGGGCTTTCTGTTGCTGTTCCCTGTACCTGGAACTCTCCTTCCTCCATCTCTATGTCTGAGATATTTTGCCCTAGCCTTCAGTTTTTGGTTGATATCCTCCCTCTGGAAGCTCCTCCTGACAAGGGCTCTCCCTTTAGACAATGTTTGGTCTTCTGTCACAACTCCTGCAGGCCCTGTGATCATTGAGTCAAAGGCTGGTTTTCCCACCAGACTGTAAGTGGGAGAGCACCTGGCTTCTTGAGCATTCCTTCTGCCTGGTCACAGTGGTGATACTTGTACATTTTGTAACTGGCCAGCAAACTTCTGCTACAGGACTTCACTGCTTCCTAAGAAAGGCAGGTCCTGGTACTCAAAGGGCCTGAGGTGGGTATAAACATGTCAATTTGAGAAAGGAAGAATGCTACATGACTTTGCTTAAGGAAAGTGGGAGAGCTGGAAGGGCCATTAGAAGGAGGAGAACCACCAAATGTGAGTGCTAAATGAAGAAATGGGGGAACCAGGAGCCCTGTTGCAGCATGGGAATAAAGAAAATTTGTGGAAAGATAATTTCAAGCAGTTTGCTGAGGTGTTTCCAATGTAAATCTTCTCTTCCATCTCTCTTGTGAAGTCATTAGTAAGTTCTAAATTGCCTGCTAATCCTTTTGAGAGGCTCTATTATTTATGGTGACCCAGAGAGGGAGAAAATTCTGTAACCAGAGTGGCTCAGGCAAGAATGAAGGTTAATATGGGGATGTAAGGACATGATGGTGATGTTCCTTGAGAGGAAGATGGAGAATGGAGAGGTTTGAGAGAGAGACCAGGAGAACCCTCTCCTCTAGGCAGAAAAAAATGATTCAACCAGTCAGAGGGAAATGACTTGTTTTGGTGTGTAAGAGAACTGCCATCCCATTTCCCCACACATTTTAAAATGTTGGCTGACCACTCATCAATGTCTGATCTCTTGGGGGAATTAAGAGGGTGATCCTGTAAGGTGCTAGTGGCCTAACCTCGCTCAGCTTAGCCTAGACGCCTGCTTCCCCGCACCAGAGGGCTTGCATTCAGTGGCCTCATACAGGTTTTAGAATTGACCAAGCAGAGGCTGAAACTTGGACCTGCCATGTTTGTAGCCATGAGGCCACTCACCAGGCCCTGAAAGTATGTGCCTTGGTTTCTTCACCTGTAACATGGGGGGACAATGCAATCCCACAGGGCGGTTAAGAAAACTAAAGGTGATAATTTGTGGCATCTGAGGCACAATCAGTGTTCCACACATGCAATTTTCCATTCCACTCTGAAACAAGTTGATAAAATGCCTTTTGAACTTTTCTCTCCCCTAGTGTCTCAAGCATCAATAAATCGTGCTAATTCTGATTCTGCTCTGCTCTTCTTCTAAGGCTCAGATTCCATACATATAAAAATCAGACTCCATTCTTCTTTGACAATAAATCTAACATTTTTTTAGTGCTAGCTTATGCCAGACTCCTTTATGTCCTTATGGTAAAACAAACAAACAAACAAACTTCTACATGGTAGATAATATTATCATCATTATTTTACAGTTGAAGAAATTGAGACACTTGCTCAAGATCACATAAGTAGTAAGTGGCAAAAATGGAATTGAACCCAGAAAGCTGGTAACAGAATCCAGCTTTTTATCACCAAAAAAATATGTCTTTTTACTTCTCTATGAGGAGAGTGAAGGGTACTTCTGATTAATAATAAGAAAAATCAAACTGCTACCTGATTCTATTTGACAAGATAATTAATTATTCTCTTTAATATAAAACAGGACACCTGGGGAAAGCCAGGTCCCCTTACTTGCATCACCTAAGCTGGTAAAATCACTACTTCACTACTCTGGATGGTCCACAGGGCAACACAGTACCTAGATGCTTGCTAGAAATGCAAAATCCTGGTCCCTCTCTAGACCTACTGGATCAGAATGATCATTTTAACAAGATGATTTCTATGATCATCAAAGTCTGGGAAGCATCGCTTTTGCTTCTTTTTTTTTTAAAGATTTATTTATTTTGGAGAGAGAGTGCTAGTGGGGGGAGGAGCAGAGGGAGAGAGAGAGAATCCCAAAGAGATTCCTGCTGAGCATGGAGCCCGCGTGGGGCTTGGCACAAGGCTTGACTTGGGGCTCGATCTCATGACCCCAAGATCATGACCCAAGCCCAAATCAAGAGTCCAATGCCCAACTTGACTGACCCACCCAGGTGCCCCTGCTTGTACTTCTTGAACATCAATGTCCTCATCTGTAGAATGAGGAGCTTGCTCTTGGGTTTCCTCAATCCATTCCAGGGCTTGTGTGTGGTTCTCACTCCTGATGCGACTCATGGTCTCTGTGCCCATACCTGAGAGATGAATTCGTTCCTTCTCCTCCATCTGCATCAATCCCCAAATACCTCTTTTGAAGACTAAAAAAAAAAAAAAATGAAGCTATTCTTTATGGAAAAATAGAAGACAATTGCAAAATCTTCATATTTTACTAAATTGAGTGGTTCAGGTAACCTCTTTAACTGGTTTTCCATTTGCATGAATTTGTTTTTTTTAGTAGGTTGATCGATTCTTTTTTCATACTTTTTATTGGGAGTATTATTTTAGCTAAACATGTACCTGTCGAGGCTTATATGGCATTATTTAAGATAATTTGGCAGGTACCCTCTTCCTTCAATAGAAAATACAAATGGCTTTTTACCTTTACATTTCTCACAATACCCAAAGAAGGATCCCTTTGTTTTCTATTTTTTAACTGTTATTTTGTTACTTTTCCTTGATCAGTACACTGGCTTCTACATGGACAATTTTTTAAAAAAGGAGAGAAGAAAATTATGGTAACTTAGGGTGTGTTTTTTATTTAAACAAAATGCAGTGAGCTTAGTCATTTTCTTTGTTTTCTTAGCTTCCCATAGGAAACTGGAGGGGCTTTGACTGGCAACTGCACAGAATGTATTTCTACCAAAATGTTGGACAGAAACTGGTTGACTGGTAAGTAACCTATGCTGAAGACTGGGTCCATATATTGTGATAAATAGATATAGACCATCTATATCTATATTTATAGATCCATCCATCTATAGATGATAGCTAGCTGGCTAGCTGGAGATGGATGGTTGGATGGATGGATGGATGGATGGATGGATGGATGGATGGTTATGTTTTCTGCCGGTATCTTCAGGAGCTGTACAAGCAAACCATCAGCTTTGTAGACCCTGAGACATAGGACATGAGTCTGCTTATAATCATTGCACTTTGATGACAATAAACCTGGATCACTGACAGTAGAGGCTGCAGTTACTCTGACCTCATTTTGTTTTCTTTTTACAAAAGAAATGTATTTCTACAATTGGGCACTTTTATTCTTTGTCTGTTTCAGTGTATCATTTAAAAGAAATCATTCTCCCTCCTGAATAGACTTCTCAAAGAAGTTATATGAAAGACCAGCAGGTACATGAAAAGATGTTCAACATCACTAGTTATTTGGGAAATGCATATTAAAACCACAATGAGCTATCACCTTATGCCTATTAGAATGGCCATTGCCAAAAAGATAAGAGATGACAAATGGTGGCATGGATGTGGAGAAAAGGGAGCCCTTGTGCACTATTGGTGGGATTGTAAACTGGTACAGCTACCATGGAAAACAGTATGGAGGATCCTCAAAAAATTAAAAGTAGAACTACCATATGATCCAGCAATTCTACTTCTGGCCATATATCTGAAGGAAATGAAAACAATAATTCAAAAAGCTATATGCACCCCCATGTTCAGAGCAGCATTATTTGTGATAGCCAAGACATGGAAACAACCTGAGTTTCCATCAATAGATGAATAGATAAAGAAGTTGTGATATACATACATACATACATACATATATATATATATATATATATGTATAAAATTCCACCATTAAAAATGAGGAAATTCTCATTTGCAATGATATGGAAAGACCTTGAAGACATTATGGTAATGTCTTAGATGTGGAATCTAAAAAAAGAAAGAAAGAGAGAAAGAAGAACAAAGAAAGAAAGAAAGAAAGAGAAAGAAAGAAAGAAAGAAAGAAAGAAAGAAAGAAAGAAAGAAAGAAAAGCCAAATTGATAGAAAAAGAGATCAGACTTGTAGATTATAGATACCAGAGGTGGAGGGTGGTGGAGAACAGTAGAAATTGGAGGAAGGGGGTCAAAAGGTACAAATTGCCAGATATAAGATAAATATGTACTACAGATACAATGTACAACATGATGACTAGAGCTAATACTACTCTATGATATATAGTGAAGTTGATAAGAGAGCAAATCCTGAGTCAAGGAGAATTTATTTTCCTTTTTTCTTTTCTTTTTAATGTATCTATCTGAGAAAATGGATGTTAGCTGAACCTATTGTGGTAATCATTTCTCAGTGCTGAAGACCTTAAACTTACACAGGGATGCATGTCAGTTATTTCTCAATAAAACCGGAAAAAAAAGAAGGAAATAATCATTGCCATCTAATTTAATATACCTGTAATTATCATAAATAAATTCATGAAGAGAAGAACCAAAATTCTTGCACCAAATATTCAAGAACCAGTGGTTATGATATTCTTATAAAACCATTCAGTATTTTCTGAGAGTTTTACAACTCTTTCACAGCTCTGAGTCACCAATAAATAGGGAGCATGTTAATAATTGATGTCTTAAAATTTATGCTCCTCATTCCTAGTGCCCCATCTCAAGCAAGGGCTCCACAGACTCCATGTGTCTTTTCCCTCTGATTTCCAGCAAGTGAGAGGATGACATTTCTGTAAAATTGCCTGCAAATCAGCTGTAGGCAGTTATGCAGTTGGGAAAATGGCCAGTTTCACTCTGAAAACTCCAAATTCCTATTCTAAGGCAGGCTGGCTTATTCCTAGGTCTTTTTCTCCTATCCTCACTCAGAAAATACTGGAAATGATCACTTATGATTTTAATTTTTTTGACCTATGTCACAAAATTCATGCTTTAGATTTTCTAAGGCCCAAACTTTTCGTAAATGTCTTATTACATAGTGAAAGCATCACAGGAATAAAGCGGACCTCAAAACCACCCAGTACAAGAACTTCATGGAGATACTGAACCTGCCATACAAACTAACAAAAAATAGGCAGACAATTTAGGCCTTAATACCTCCAGGATGACAAATTCAATTAACTTCCTCCCAAGGCAGAGAAACTGGCATTTTGTTTGCTTGTTTTTCTCCCACGGTCAAGCAGCCAATGTTAATATAGGTGGTCTTCAGATCCCACCGAAACACTTTGCAGACTGTAAATGTCTTCTCACTATTACCTCAGAAAAATAGAATCATGCTGTGTGTTGTATTCCTTTAAAAATATGTATAGTTTTTACATACATATATATTTTATACATATATATGTATATCACATATACATACATAGCTGTGTGTATGTGTATATATATATAGTATGTGTGTGTGTGTGTGTGTGTGTGTATGCATTAGTCCATAGTCAAAAAATATATATATATATTTCCAGACAAATTGGAAAGGTTGGTTATTTTGCAAATAACATGTAGATATTCAAAGGTAAATTCAAGGTCACTCAGAGCCTTTGGCCAAAACCCACAGCTCTGGCCCTGGGAATTGTTCTAGCCACCAGATTGTTCTGTTTCAGTTTCTGGGACTGCCTTTTATACTTATTGCGAATATTAAAAACTCCTTCCCTAAGTCATTCTCTCCCACTGTGCAGTCAAGCATGTTGCTTGTTCCTGGCAGAATGAGCACAACATGAGCAGAGCTTTGGGAGGTGGAGTCTCTGAGCTTCCTCCTCAGCAACACTTGATTTGGAATCTGGAGACTTCCTTCCTGGTGGGGTAACAACAACCTTTCCCCCATAATTAATTTCTGTAAGCTGCAGTTCATTAGCGAAAAGAATGACAGCCTCAGGACACTGACGCTGGCTTGTGTGTGACTCCAAATCTCTATTACCTTATTTAAAGGTGGAGTCACCATTAATGGTAATAATAATTCAAACATCTTTTAATACGAACAGCAACTCAACCACCTTAAAATAATTCTGGTTGTGAGCAAACTAAGCAATTTAAAGGCAGCTCATGTTCTCTCTAAGTTTTTCATGGCTGCTACTGGGAATACTTGATAATTTATGAAGGCTTATACCATCAAATTAATTACATTTTCTGGATGTCACATGTCTTTTTTTTTTTTTAAATACTGCTAGCTCTGAATTATAAGTAACAACACTGTAGCTATTCATTCCTCCAGTTTATGGAAAATAATATTTGAACCATCTTAGAAATGCCATTATTCCAAGCACTGTCAATTAAAGATGTGTCAGCAAGTTTTTATTCTTCATCCTATGTATTTTTGGTTAAAAATTAGAAGACAGTATCCCAGCTGGGAAGCAATTTTTTCAACAAAGTGTGAAAAAAACATTGTTAGTCTTTTGTAACTAATTTGAGACAAAAAGAGCTAGTTGCTGGGGTATCTGAATTTCTTTTAGCATATGGGAATGTGAATAGGTTTCGGATCGAATAGCCCTGGAAAGTCAAATGCATTAGCCCACAGTTAAAGCCAGAAGGAAATGATACTGATTTAATGTGAGGCCACTGCAGTTGAGAATCCACATAATGGAAAATAGAGCCCATAGTCCAGTGTCTCTTTCTCTTCTGTTAGTAACTGGTCTTTCTTATTGGATATAGACTTGAGATATCACTGAACCAAAAGATAGAGGGATCCTGATTCTAGACTGATTAATTTTCCATTGTATTTTAAATTCAGTTTAGAATAGGAGCCAGAAGCCCTGACTACGTGCTAACTTAATGTAACTGAACTCATTTTTTCCTCTTGTATAATGAATATAATAAAAGAAGTTCTCATTTATTCAACACATACATAGAAAGCCCCATTGATTAGTGCAGTAGTTAGATGCAGTACAAAAGAGTGGTTAGGAAAAGAAGTTTTGGAATTAGACAAATCTGGGTTTAAAATCCTGCTCTGCTCTTGTGATCTGTGTGACCCTGAGCAAATTAATCACACCACCTACTAGTATATCATCTAAAACAAGGAGGGCAAACTATGGCCTGCAGACCATATTTAGCCCACTGAGTGTTCTTGTAAATTAAGTTCTATTGGAATGTGGCCATGCTCACTCATTTACGTTTTGTCTCTGGCTGCTTTTATGCCATAGTAGCAGTATCTCAATAGACATCCTGTGGCCCACAAAGCCTAAAATATTTATTGTCAGGCCCTTCACATGAAAAGTTTGCCAACCTGTGATCTAGTAAACTGAAATGATAGTATCAACCTGATAAGGTGATTGTGACAATTAAATAAGATAACGTGTACATATTGCTTAGGACATTGCCTGGCACGTAGTGAATTTTCATCAACTGTTAGGTGTCATTTCCTATATTTCGCCAGAAATTTGGCTCAGTGCTGGAGGGTGGAGTGAGGAAGTATGGGAACGAATGGAATTTTCCCTTTTTTGGTAATCTTAGGAACCGTGCCTGGTTGTAATTGGTTAGTGTTTTTCTTCCTAAGCATATAAAACATGTTATAGATTACTTCTTGGTAATTAATTTTATAATGTTTCTTCTCTCCAGCTATGGTTAAGTTAGGCAATTGACAGACACTGTGATTGTGAATGGTGCAGGGAGGAGACTAAATAGAGAATTTGAACAGGACTGTTGATTCACTTTTGGGGGTATAAAATCAAATACAGCAAGCAAGGTGTTTTATGTATTAAACTTGGTATGGTGTGAGATCTAATATTAAGACTCAGTATTATATACTTCCTAGGCATTTGGTAAAATCAGGAGGGCCCCTAGTGGCCTCCCTGCAAGTTACTTCTCCACTCTGTTCCTGAGAATAAGGTCCCCCAGCCAAATAACCCTCCCTATCAAATGGGCCAGGTATACCTCCTGCTTATCCCTGAGTGGCAGATTTCAGTTCTTTGCTGGCCCACAGAATTATTCAAACAAGGCAATCACATCCTCCCGTGGAGCCAGAGGACACCCTGCAGTCTCAACAGCACGAGCTCCTGGTTGCTCACTCTGGTCCCATTTGAAAGTCCCTGGGGGTCTTCTGTGGCATGGTTGTCTTCCTTGCCCAGGCTGGGATTATATGTGACTAATAAACTGTTGCTCTCATCTGTCCAGTGTTGGGTGTTGTGTGTTTGGCTATCCCCATAGCCCTAGAGTGGGAATCTCTCCCTTACCAACAAGATGAGGAGCAAGTGATTAAAACACTTGGCTCAATGTGCACCATGACATATTGAAACTCCTGGAGCCTAGTATAACTCACTACTCATAAGATGCCTTGGCACTTCAATATTTTAAGTTTTGTTTTGTTTTGTTTTTTAAAGAAAGGACAGAGCCAGAAATCACTTAACCACGATAAAGATGCAGGACAAGAAGCACCGCTACTTCAGACATTGTCCAAAACAGCACAAAAAATATTATGTGAAATGAGTCCACTTGGAACAGGTGCTCAGCTGGTCCCCTTGGAACAAGCACAGCATTCAAACTGTTCCCCTGTTGCAACAACACATTTTTATGAAGAAGATATGTTATGACTAATATCTTGAACTGATTAGACAGCTAATGTCAGCATTAATTAGTATATTAACCAAAAGTAGGGTGAGATGCTGAAATAGTAAAAGAAAAAAAATTTATTTCTAAACTTTAGCCTCACTTTTTCCCTAAAACATTTTTTTCTCCAATTAAAGATTTTTAGTAAATGTAGTTATGTAAACATCAACATAATCCAGCTTTAGAATTTTTCATTGCACCCATTTGCAGTTTATCTACACTCTCACTCCCAGCCCTTAGGTACCCCTGGTCTGATTTCTGTCTCTTTGAATTTGCCTTTTCTAGACATTTCATATAAATGGAAGCTTACAGTATGTAGGTTTTTTTGTGTCTAGTTTCTTTCACTTAAAATAACATTTTTCTGGTAACTATAGTTAGCAATACTGTATTGTATATTCAAAAGTGGCTAAGAGACTAGATTGTAAAAGATCTTATTTCAAGAAAAAACTTTGTAACTATCTGTGGTGATGGATGTTCACTAAACTTATTGCGGTGATCGTTTTGCAACACATACGTGTATCAAGTCTTTATATTATATACCTCAAGCTAATATCATCTTATATGTCAATTATATCTCAATAAAAACAAAACAAAACAACAAAATATTTGTTGAGTGAATTAATTTAAAAACTGTTTACAAGGTTCACTGATGTAGTAGCTCATTCCTTTATGTTCCTAAATAGTATTCCATTTGTATGAATTTTGTCTATCCATTAACCAGTTGTTGGATATTTTTTACTGTTTCCAGTTTGAAGCTGCTATAAATAATGTGAACATTCATGTACCTGTCTTTGTGTGGACATATGTTTTCATCGATCTTGGGTAGACTCCAAAGAGTAGAATTTCTGGGTTGTATGGTGGGTTTATGTTTAACTTTGAGCCACCCAGGCTGAGCCACCCAGGCACCACTTGGCTATACTATTTTAAAGCAATTGTCTCCGATACTTGCTGTTGACTTGTCTTTTTATTATAGCCATTCTAACAGATGCATAGTGAGATGTTTATTCACGTCTTTTGCCCATTTTTAAATTGAGTTGCTTTTTTCACTGAGCTGTAAGATTTCTTTAAATATTCTGTTTACAAGTCCTTCCTAAGATATTTGATTTGCAAATATTTTCTCCTAGTCTGTGGCTTGTCTTTGTATTTTCTTAATTGTGTTGTTGGAAGTACGAAAGTCTGATTTCAGTGAAGTCCAGTTTATCAATTTTTCTTTTATGGGTTATGCTTTAGATGTTCTACCTAAAATTCTTTGCCTAACCCAAAGTTAAAAAGTTGTTCTCCTATGACTCATTCCAGAAACTTTATATTTTTAGCTCTTTCATTTAGGTCTATGATCAATTTTGAGTTAATTTTTGCTTATGTTTGACATAAAGATCTATTTGTTTGTTTCTCATGTGGCTAGCCAGTTGTCCCAACACCATTTGTTGAAAAGTCTATCATTTCTGCCTTTGAATTGCCTCAGCATCTTTGTTGACAATCAATTGACCATAAATGTAAGAGTTTATTTATGGACTCTCAATTCTGTTCCATTGATCTATGTGCCTTTCCTTGCATGAATACCACCTTGTGTTGGTTACTATGGCTTTATAGTAAATTCTGAAATTAGTAGTGTAAGTCCTCCAAAATTGCTTTGGCAATTCTAGGTCTTTTGCTTTTCTATATACATTTTAGGATTAGCTTGTCAATTTCTATTAAAAAGTCAGCTAGACTTCTGTTAGTGATTGCATTGAATTTATAGATTAATTCGGGGAGAATTACCATTTTGACAATACTGAGTTTTCCAATCCATGAATATAAGATGTCCCTTAATTAATTTATTTTTTTAACATTTCTCACAAGAGTATTTGATAGTTTCAGTGTACAAGTCTTATACTTTTTGTTAACTTTCCATAAGTATCTTTTTTCAACCAATTATAAATGAGATTGTTTTCTTAATTTCTTTTTTTTTTCTTGTTAACATATAATGTATTATTTGTTTCAGAGGTACAGGCCTGTGATTCAACAGTCTTACACAATTCACAGCACTCACCATAGCACATACCCTCCCCAATGTCTATCACCCAGCCACCCCATCCCTCCCACCCCCTCAACTCCAGCAACCCTCAGTTTGTTTCCTGAGATTAAGAATTCCTCATAACAGTGAGATCACATTATACATGTCTTTCTCTGATTGACTTATTTCGCTTAGCATAATACCCTCTAGTTCCATCCACGTCATTGCAAATGGCAAGATTTCTTTCTTTTTTGATGGCTGCATAATATTCCACTGTATATATATCACATCTTCTTTATCCATTCATCTGTTGATGAACATCTTGGCTCTTCCCATAGTTTGGCTATTGTGGACATTGCCTTCAATTCTTTATTTTAAGAGTTTTCATTTTCTTGATTATACTGTATGGGTGGGACAGATGTGGATCAGAGCCTTGTTATGCAAAATATGGTCCATGGACTAGCAGCACTGACATCTTCTGGGAGCTTCTTAGAAACACGGACTCTCAAGCCTCATTTCAGATATACCAAATTAGAATCTGAGTCTTAACAAGATCCTACGTGATTCATTTGCACTTTAAAGGTTGGGAACCACTGAACTAGATGCTCCTAAATTTACTTCCACCTTTAAAATGTATATGATTATAAAACTCTGGTATAATCAGTGAAGTTGGAAACACTACAGAAGTTGTTCTAATTAGAAACATGAAGTGTCACATGGATTGGAAGGGTCAAGAAGGAAAAAGGGATTAAACCAGATATAATTATAAGTGTGAGATTTTTCACTTGTCATCCCGGAATTTGTGGCTACCACACCTGGTGTATTGAAGATGCAGAATTCTTGGACTGTTTTTATAAAGCAACTTTATTTTGTATTTTCATTGCCCTTTTGTCTTTAACTACTGGGGTTAGTTTTCCATGACCCTGAACAAAAATTTGGCATTTTTGTAGCTTTCTGGTCAAGGACTTTCTAGTCTTCAATTTAGAAATTAGAATGTTCAGATCCTTCATTCAAGAACACACCTTCCTTCTTATCCTCAACTAGGAGGGGTTCTTAGTGTGAGCAATCTGCCCTGGAAAAGAGAGCATAGTCAGTTTCTTCTCTCTTTTTGGATCACCTTCTCCCCCCCACTTGATAGCTACTGATTTTGAGGGCAGAAAAGGAGGTGAAGGCGATATGGAAGCAGGATGGGTAAGGTGTGTCAGGAAGTTTTTATTTTCCTGTCCTTTCTTAGTTGGGTCTTGAGCCTTCCCAGTTTGGTCAAACTTTAGCTACCCTGTGCTGAGTCTTCTTTGGGCCTTTAGATATTCCTCTTGGCCAGAACCTCTTTGTCTCATGTGGCCTTGAAAACTTAATAAATCATAGGGATACACATCATTTATGGCCCTGCAACACTTCTCAACCTCAGAGTGGCCAGCCAGGCTGTTTACCTTTATATTTAACAGTCAAAATCTGACATGAGTCCACTGTAAATGTTCCAGATACAGTAGACACAAATCAAGTTCTTTGAGAGGCCCCAGGAAGTCCCTCTCACTGGGCTTTGGAATAGTGGAACTCCTAGAACAACCAAAATTCATTCCAAAGAGTTTATTTCTAGAATTCTTTCCTGATCTCCATGTAGTCCAACCCAAACTGCAAGCAAGGTAAAGAAATAACAGTCAGGAAATTAATTTTCAGATATTTTCCTTTGTAAATATATATCTTGGTCTAGTAGTTATTTTAGGAATGTCAAATCTATTGAATCTTGGTGCCCCATTGAAATATCTAATATAAAAATTGAGGTGAAACTGTCCAAAGTTTTAAGAGAATCATAGCATATATATATATATGTATGTATATAGCTTTGTTGTGGGAGACCTATGAGAGGAGACTGCTTTCTGATAGAGTGCAAATCTGAAGCTCTGGTGGATGATTCAAGGAAAGTCTATTGGAGAGAGAGTAGAAGGATTGCCAGAAGGAAAGAAGAAACCAGACATCATGAGCTTGAAGAATATAAAGACTAGGTATTTGGAGAAGAATATGGATTTGGATTACACTGTCTCCCACATGAATGTATTCTAGCTTCAATTTTCTGGGACGTCTGAATCCTAGAGAATGCAGTACATAAAACTAACTAACTAAAATAACTTTCACTAAAAGTCATACCCCACGTGGCCCAAATAACTCTATTTTAGGACTGTTGCAAACAGTATGTGACCCACAGAGGAACACACCATTTTTCTCATTCTGCCACTGAGAAGGACTCAGGAGTGACTCAGGCAAATGGTTTTTCTGTGCTAGGGAAGGAGGGAGAAGAAGGGGCCACAAAGGGTAAAGGAGTATGTTTTTTGCTGTAGATATCAGCAGAGCAGTGGTGTTCATGGGCAGGGACTCTCCTGTATCCATGGGAGTGTGGAAAGACTGTTGTTTTTCCTGAGGCAGTACCAACTGTCAGGTAGCATCATGGTCACCATGCAAGCGGACTTGTTCATGAACCCATAGGACATCTCATGACGCACCGAAGGTGTGACAGTGTAGGGGAGAAGCTGAGAAAGCCAAAGTTCTGTTTAAGTAGATGGGGTTGTGAATTAATAAAGTTTCAGTACAAATGTTTGTGTGATCCCATTTGTTACTCAACGGATAAAAAGGCCAAAGAAAATCTGGGTTTGGAAGGGCATGGTTGGTCTCCTCAATAACAGAGCAGAGTTGTGAATATTGAGAAGAGACTCACAAGAATAGGATTTGAAGTCATCAAGAATAAGGTCAGGCTTGCTAAGGAATCATAAAACCGCATGAAAGAGCAGCACCCACAAATGTGCTCCTTTTTCTCTATAGTTTCTCTCATTCTGAGTGGAGGAAGCACTGTAGCAATTATCTTAGCCATAAACCACTGACATATGGGGAGCAGAATGTATGGAAGGGAGCCTTAACCTTTTCATCTTCCAGAAACAGTTACATCTTTTTCAATGGAATTAGCATTAATGCATCTGCACCTTAAAAATGTCTTAACACTAACCACTCTTCCTTTGACGGTGACTTTCCTTTCTCTATCCATCAACACCATGTTGGAACCCTCACATTCTGTTCTGCCAATTTTCAAAAATTCTCCCTTTCCTCCATTCTTTGCATTTCCTTTCTCACCTCACTTTTCAAAATGAAGAGGAAGGAATATTTATGGAAAAAAAAAAAACAACCATGCAACTTTCCCCAAATGTTTTTCCAACTAGCAAAAAAATGACTTTTGTTTTACTTTTTCCTTTGGACAAACATGTCATTTGAGCTCTTGACTGTACAGAGACACAATTGCATGTTCGTACTTTATTCTGTGTTCTGTTGAACATTTCAGTGTCTGAATCTGCAGTCTGGGAAGAGAGGGAAAGTATCATCAGAGATGTTTGGGCTTTAGGCCAAAAAAAGAATCAGACCGCCACATGAAACAAGCCTCAAAACTGGGAACGGGGTTCAGCTGCAAAACATATGTTTGGGGAAGAAAAGCACTTTTCTTCTTTGTAGTAGCCTTACCTTTGATACATTCCCCATTTGGCAGTCTTGACTAATAAAGCATTTTTAACGAAAGCAATCTTGTGAAATTCTTGGTTTTCATCCTTCCATGTTTTAAATTCATCAGATTCAGCAGTGCCCTTTTCTGAACATTAAGGTTAGTGGTCTTTAACAAAGATTTGTATGGCACATATGCGCTCATGTTAAATCAGATGAAACAGACTTAAGTGTTTCTGGAGGATGGAGAGGTTGAGGTTAACTTCTGCCCATTCGACTAACTGCATGTCAGCGGAGCGTGACTGAAATAAATGGAGCACAAAAGTTCGATCCTTAGTCGGACGACACGATTCACTTTATTACTGAGGTGAAAGCAGAGACCAGTGACCAGCCGCCATGCTGTGCAATTGCATTTTCTGCTACATTTGTGCTACACCTCTGAACTAGGGAGTGGGTCACTGTCCTATTATGTTGGACAAAGTCTGTGAGTCGTCGAAGGCCTTCCAGGTAGCAACATCTGGGTGATACTTCCCAGCACAGAAAGGGCCTTAAGGAACTGAGCTCACGTCGTTGCACATCTGTTTCAGGTTTGAAAATCTGGTGTTCTCCTTATGAGAATGTCCTTGAAGATTTTTTAGTTGCTGATTGCAAATTTCACCATTTTTTAGAGGTATTGATAGAGCACCACAAACACATTTGGTGAGCAATGTTTTAAGGGCTGTTCCCGATTCTCAGAGGGAGAACATTTGAGAAACTGGTAAGGTAAGCCCCTGATAGAAAATGTATGCTTTTGAAATGTGGTGTATATGTTTCATAATTACTCAATAAGCAAGATCAATCATAGCACTTTTCAGCGCCTAATATGAGGATAATTAACATGTCTTTCCCCATTTTATTCTGGTTTGGGTGCTCCTGGGAGTCTGTTGACCTCAAAAAAAAAAAAAGATAAATTAATTAAGTGGTTGGCTTGGTGACAGTTAAATGAAAAACCACACCAAAATATTCTATTGATATACTCAGGAAACTTGGTGCTCCACTGGGACTGAGTCAGATGTGGGACCAGAGGTTAAATACCTGTCTTATTAATGGGTCTTTGGAAGAATAGCTACCTAAATATAAAATAATTCATCTGGTGAGTTAACTGAGCCTCAAGTCAGCCCCACAAATGCTTGGTTTATGTTTGCTGTCCAAATTAATTACCTCCAAATGATAGTTTGGAATTGGTCAACCATTAGTATTCAGACTTGCTTCTATTCAAGCAAGGACAGAAACCAAAAGAACAGGGCAGCCAACTGAAGAAAGAGAAGAGTGAATATTCTCAATATAATGACTGCAAAACAAAGCCAAAAGCCTCTGGGCATAGCGACTGTGACTCACCTTCCTTTTCTCTACGGATCCATTTATCTGCACAGAGTACATAGTGCTGTTATAAGAATTTTAAAGGAGCTTAAGAGGCTTTAGCTCTACAACACCCTTGGCTATGATGTCTGTATGTGTCTTTCAGAGTTAGAATGGAAATCTCATGGTTTATTTTTTCCTATTTGATTCCTAATACATGAGTATTGGGCTTAACATAAAACTTTAAGGGGTCAGAATCTGGTGGCTATGTTTGCCACAGAGTAGAGCTTCAAAAATTACCGAATAAACGTTTTGTTGATAGTAGAAGAATTCTGGTGTCAGAACAGAAGCCTCACATGCAGTTTCAGGTCAGGCAGAAGGATGGAGAATAAAAAAAAAGATAATAATATTAAACAGCTTTGCAGGAACCCTGGCCTCAGGACTAGGTTTCAGGACCAGGGAGGACCCAAGAGCAATGAGGCAGAGCTCTGGAGGCGGTCAGCTCTCCCTTTAAAACTGACCCTGTAGCTTCCCGAACCTTTGGGGTCTTCCTCAGCCATTTCTGGCTTCTTTCTCACAGTCAAGCTATGAAATATGCATTCCTATTACTCTTAATTTATAGGTAGAAAAGTCAAGGCCAGAGAAGTTACATAGTTTACCAGGCATAACATGATGTCAATGAGTAAGGACTGAGCAGGAAATAGAGCCAGGCAGTCTGATCCCGGTGCCCACATTCTCAGCAGCCATTCCCTGCTGCCTCTCAGTGATGTCAGTAATCAGTGACACACTCAAGAGTCTCAGTAATTCTGATGATATGATTTTGAGCTTCCAAGATGTGTGAATGACATGTGTGATCAATAAGCTTACTAATACAGGCTCAACCCAAACAACCCAGGTTCCTAGTTGTGTAGGAGATTGAAATTTCCGAAGTAAAGATCCTTAGCTAGAACTATAATTCCAATTTTAGTATCTCTCTTCTTGTATTTGATGCCATTCTCTGATCCTGAAGTGATAAATGCTTCCTTTACTAATCTGAGTAAGGCGAGAAATATATTCAGGAAATAAGAAAATTTTCACATAATCCTGTCAACTAGAGGCAATTATTTTGAACATTTTGTTGGATTGTCCTATTGTAGGTATGTTATGTGTGTGCATAGATGTGTTCATATATGTATGTGGGTGTTGTAAAGATATTTACCGAAGATCATGGAAAACTAAGTGGTAAAACCAGGATTCAAATCTAGATCTGCCTGGAACAGATTTTTGAGTATATAAATATGTACATATCTAAAAACATCAACCTGTATGTATAACACATAAATGAGATTTTACTTAAACATTACTGCTATTAATTACATTGTGCACCTAGTCTTCAATGACCATTTTCACATTTGCATTAAGTATTATAATCATGTTGGAAATTATGTGGACACTCTTTAACCAATCTCACTGTTCACTCCTGTTTTCAACCCACTGTTGTCTTTTCTTGAATTTCTTTTTTTTTTTAATCCACTTTATTACGGTCTGATTGACATACAAAAAACTGTGCATACTTCATTTACAAAACTTGATGAGTTTGGAAATAAGTATACATCTGTGAAACCATCATCAGGTCCATGCCACAAACATATTCATTACCTCCAAAAGTTTTCACCCTCCTTTATTTTTCCAGCTTTGTTAGGGTATAATTGACAAATAAAATTGTAATGTATTTAAACTGTACAATATGATGATTTAATATATGTATACATTGTGAAAGGATTCTTCCCATTAAGTTAATTAACACAACCATCACCTCACATAGTTACCTTTTTTTTTTTTTTTTGGTGAGAACATTTAAGTTCTCTCAGCGAATTTCAGTTATACAATACAGTGGTATCAACTATAGTCACCATCTTCTAAGATCCTCAGAACTTATTCATCTCATAATTGAAAGTTTGTACTCTTTACCAACCTCTCTCTACTTGTCTCATCTCCCAGTCCATGGTAACTACCATTCTACTCTCTGTTCCTTATGAGTTTCCCTTTTTTGTTGTTTGTTTTTTGTTTTTTTTTTTTTGATTCCTTGGATGAGTGATACAATGCAATACTTGTCTTTCTCTGTCTGACCTATTTCACTTAGCATAATGCCCTCCAGTTTCATTCCTGGTGATGCAAATAATAGGATTTCCCTCTTTTTAAAGGCTAAATCATATTCCTCTGTGTGTGTGTGTGTACCCCATACCACATTTTCTTTATCTACTTATCTATTTACAGACACTTAGGTTTTTTTTTAATACATTGGTTATTGTGAGTAATTTTACTATGATATAGTGTTTGTGATAATATTTTCTATGAACACGGGAGTACAGATATCTCTTCCAGTCAGTGACTTTGTCTCCTTTGGATATATACCCAGAAGTGGGATTGCTGGATCATATGGTGGTTCTTTTTAAAGTTTCTTGAGGAAACTTTACACTGTTTTTCATAGTGGCTATACCAGTTTATATTCCCACCGAATTGTACAAATTGTTTAAATAGTTGTTTTCAGGAAGTACTTAAATATTATATTTTCTGACCCCTGTGGATGTCTGAAATATTGGGTGTCTGCACACAGAAATGAAAATCCTACATATATATCCCATATATTCTACTGGATCTGATCTCTTTAGCTCTCATCAAAATATTGATGTCATTACCTTGTTCTGCTGAATTCTATATTAAAATATTAAATCTGTCCTCTACTAAATTTATTTTGCATTATATTCAGATTATGGAAAGACTATGCTATAATTTTTAATTGCAAATTCATGTCTTTCACATTGTATACATTTTCTTATCCAAGATCTTTTTCTCTTTATGACTTAATACTACATTTTATTTGATTCAGTGTCTTCTTGTATATATATGAAAACCCAGGTTAGAATTTAAAAAATTATATTCTTTTTTCTCGAAGGAAATCTATTTTAAAGGAAGACACTTGTGATGATCTCAGGATTATGCTTTTCTTTTGAACTGCAATATAATTTCAAAAGCATGGTGATTTCTCTCTGCTTATCCTTGAATAGAGAAGCCTACCCAGGATTAACTTAAAATAAATTTGGAATTGAGATTGATGTGGACTTCTATCCAACTTTCATTTTCAAATAAAGAAGGTGAAAGACTAGATTTATCATAGTTTTCTTTGACTAGCTTTGGTATTCTGTAGGCTAGGGGTGTACAGGAATTTTGAGTCAGAACACTGGGCAATCTTTGCAGGTGAATTGTCTTTGGTCCAAAGCATTTTGTGCTTGTTCTGGCCACTGCAAGTGAGCCCAATGGTACCCTGTCCAGAGGGATTCACATTTTCCCATTCTGTGGTGCTTGGTTTGTTCTCATCTTTGGCTGTCTCCTCTCTGAGTTGAGAGTTGTCAGTCACATTCTGCTGGTTCTCCTCCATCTGGCTTTCTAGGACTCTCTCACTATTGGATAATTAAACAACTGTACTCATGTCACCATTTTGCCCAGAAGCCCAGAACTGTGGTATATATATTTAAAAATTAAATTGTGACATAGGACCTGGGAGTCAGATAACCTGGTTTCTACTTTTATTGGCTATTGCCTTTTGGAAAATTACCTAACTTTTCTGAGGACCGGTTTCCCAGTCTGTAAACTGAGGGAAACTACTCTCTCATCTGCAGGGTTGGTGGGAGGCTGCTGGGAGGTACTGAGGCACCACTGGTCCATGGCAAAGCTCTCTGATCAGTAGTGGTGTGGTTTTCTCCTCAGTCAGATTCTTACAAGAATCCTTTTCAAAAGCTTGCCACAATCCCAGCCTTCCCAAGCAACATCCATTCCCTTCCTCAATTACACTGTTGTATTTTTGTGCAGTTCTTAGTCAACTTACAAAACTTAGTATGTTCTCAATCAGTGTTTAAAAACTGGTATGATAGACCTAATTTGGGGTGTCTCTGCGGATTTAGTGAATCATCTTTTTAGGTAGTTACTCATATCTTGTTTTTCATTAGGGTTTTTCTCAGGATGCACTTTAATAGGGAAAGAATAAAAGAAATAAAACCATTGCGAGTGAGAGCTTGAGGAGCGACTAAACCAAAGAGAAGGAGTAAGGGAACATGCTTCATTGTGAGCACACTGTAAAGAATAGGAAGCCCTCGATGTCACCCAACACCCTCTTCTGCACACATGCCCCATTCCCTGTGAGTTCAGTGGCTGTTTTGTCTTTTCCTGAGCCCCAACATCAATCCCTGTTCCAAACAGTCTTGGAAATGGGAAGCAAGAGAAGGAAAAGGTGGATTTAATGAAAATGCTTCTGTCACCACGCTTTTCTGTTGCCTGTGTGCTCTCTCCTGTCAGTAACCAACCATATGGTGTTAAAAACACTCGCTAAAATGTGATTTTTTAGTTACTTTGCAGTCCTAATGGGTAATTGTGATCCGCTTCACAGCTAGAAATGAATGAAAGGGGCTCCTATATCACCAAACTTCAAAATGCATTAGAGGAACAGGAGGGAGGAAGGAAGGATGATCTCTACTCCCATCTTTCTATAAATCACAGTGGTTACCTCTAATAGTTTAAGTCAGAAGGGAGCCCTAGGGCAGTTGCTTCTAGTCATCATTAGTCAAGCAGACTCCTGAGCTGCACTTTTATAACTGTCCCTCTCCATGGCTCCTTATTCCACCTTTAAAGATGAGTCTCTGTGTCTAGACTTCAGGGCATCTTAACTTCCCTCCAACCGCAAAGCTCATCTGCAGCCGCAACTGGGGATTGCAGAAGCTCCCTCCGGTGGGCACTCCAGCCCTGTCAATTACGGAGCAAACAGCGGACACTAGCTAGAGCGGTTTGAGTTTGATTAACTGACCCTCTACATTAAGCAAAAAACATTAGGAGAAACGGCCCTAATTGGCTGGGTTATCTATATGCTTACACATCCTGGGAGAAACTTGGTCCCTGCAGTAGTTATAGGCCGTCTAACCAGACCATTCCCATTGACTTGGCTGCCTAAGAAGACACATTACCTAGCATTTCGAGACTGCCAATAGAACCAGAGCTACCTCCACCCACCCCCTGCTTTAGAATTACAGGTATGAGGATGCCGGAGGGCGGGGTTTCCAAAACACTCTTGCAGGTTGCTGCTGGTCTCAAGTCACACAGCTGGTTGACCTCGGATTCCTCATCTTTAACATGAAGAGAATGGACCGGATGCCCTCCTATGGCTTTTTAGCTTTGACATTTTATGAGTTGATAACGTGCAAAGTTGCTCGAACGTTACGTTGCATACTCGTTGCCATTTTTCTAGCGAGCAATATATAGTTAGTACAAATCACAGATGTAAAAATTACAAAATTCCTCACCCTGTTAAAAGATAAACTGAGGCATATTGACATTTCTAAGAGTTTATTCTAGCATTCATCGATTGGAATCAAGCAGCACCAACTGGGTCAGGAGCTGCTCCACCCACTAGGGCTGGGGAGGGACTTTAATAGAGAAGAGGCCGAAGCAAAGTAAGGAAATTATTGATTGGCTGGAGCTCAAAGGCTAGTTGGCTGTTTGCAATTGATTGTCCTTAGGTTTCAATTTCGTAAACTTTGAGGCATTTACACGCTTAGACTTTGGTTAGCTTATGCAGGTAGCCAAAGCATTAGCGCGACCTCAGTCTAATGGCCTCCTGGTTGAATTAATTTAACACTCCTAACACTTTAGAGGGGGAAGCTCAGACTAAGCCCACCCTCATCCCTGGAGACAGAGGAAGCTTTTACCCTTGAGTCTGGGTTCTGTTGCTCCGGGTGCTGCCTTTAATCAGCTAAATAACAATGGGAAAGCCACCTAAAATTTTTGAACCGATTTTTGCCTTTGTGATGTGAGAGCCAGTGTGTTGTAAAGATTAGAATTCATGTATGAGAAGTGTTTGGAACATAGTAAGTTCTCGATGATTCCCAGGCAGGCGTCCGCTCTGCGACTTTGGGTGATTCACAGGCCCTCCATTCCTGTGTCTTCACCTTTGAGGAGAGGAGGAGGAGATAGTTGAGCCCAGGACCTGCCCTGGCCCTGAATTCCCAGATCCTCACCGAGCCCTAAAAGAGGGCTTCAGGAAAATATATTCTGTTTATTTGACACATTTCAGTCTCACTCCCTCAATTTGGGTTCTCCTTGCAGTTTTACTTTCCGAAACAGTTTGTTCTGTGACAAAAGGTTTGCAAAAAATAGAAGGATAATTGCTAAAGTTTCTCTCTTTTTGACAGTAATTCAATGCCTTTAACAAAATTTATAATCCTTTTGTACCTAAATGTTTATATGTGTTGTTAAACCATAATGTAAAAGTATATAAACATTTTCACATGTTCTACCAGATCAAATATGGTACGTATGATAATAATTAGAACCACCAACCTAACATATTGTGAAAAATGCCACATATGCATTTAATTATAGTTTCTGATTTTCGAGCATGCATTCAGGAAAAGGAGGAAGTGGCTTTCTATTTAACTTCTTCGCTGCTAACAGAACATGCATGTGTTTTGGCAAGTTTCCTAGGGAACATCTGTCTAAGAGGGAACATTTGGGAGTTAATCGACATCTACAGAGCCTGGGCAACTGCTGTATGGCCCATGCTGTCTCTGTTAAGTTTCTTAACCATGTCTCCCTTTAAGCAGAATCACAAAACATACTATTGATTCAGTTCTCTGAATAAAAAAACAGATCCCAAGCAAAACTTAGACTGCTTTATTTACAGAAGAGCTTTATGAAGTTGGTAAACAACTTAGCCTCTTTTTCCAAAAGAAAATATGTGTCAAAGACACGATGGATTGGGTGGGGGATGGGGTTGTGGGGAACGGTTTGTAAATGGCTCGAGGATATGTTTCCAATGGTTCATACCGAAGGAATGAATGGAAAAAGACTCCTTAGAATTGGGTGGGGGTGGGAGAGCCCTGGATAGGATGGAATGAAACTAAATAGTGCTTGAAAACATTGCCTTGGTTCCTGGTTAGAGGAAGTATGATGAGGGATGAAGTATTTGAAAAAATAATAAAGAGCCCAGCAATTTAGAGGAGCTGGCTGGACAGATATAAATAGAATGGGATTAAGTTTTCCCTTTCTCAGCTAGATTTGACAAGAAATGGACTAATGGATTATAGATGAAAGATTCTAAATGATAGAATGAATTGTTCCCTACTACTTGTAAAATTAGTGGGAATGTTAGGATTTGAACTCAATGCCTTGGTCTAAATCTGATATTCTTTTTTTTTGAACTGCAGGTATGTTTTTCTCCACTTCTTAAGTAATTGTGCCACAACAAGGACACTGGAGACGACAGTGATGGGTAAAGCAACAGACATAGAGCGCTGCCCAATAAAATACAGGACACCCAGTTAAATTTGAATTTTGGATAAACAACAATTTTTTATTTACTAAATCTGGCAATTCTAGTCGGGCAGTTATGTGAATAACAGAAAGCTACAAGTCAAAATCAGGTAAGCGAGCCTAAAACAGGGCCAATAGAAAAGGGCAAAGATAGAGAGATCATCACATAGATGGGTAGAACAGGAAACTGCAGATTCCAAGAGAAGACCAAAGTGGTGGGGGGTTGGGGACAGCTGGTAAAGAAGAACCAGGAACTGGAAGATTTGTAGACTTAGCAGAAGGAAGCCAGGGTTAAACAGGAGAGAGAAAGAAACTCAGCAGAGCTTTTGATCGGGCACAAGCTAACGTGCCATGGCCAAAGCAACTGTATTAGTTTGAAAGAGCTTCCACAGCAAAGTGCCACAGACGAGGTAGCTTAAATAACAGGAAATTACTTCCTTACCGTTCTGGAGGCTAGAGATCAAGATGTCAGCCAGGTTGATTTCTTCTGAGACACCTCTCCTTGGCTTGTAGATGGCCATTGTCCTCCAGTGTCTTCACATGGTCATCTCTCTGTGTGTCTGTGTCCTCATCTCGTCTTAACCATATGTCCTCATTTTACCCCAATTACCTCTCCAAATACAGTCACATTCTGAGGTAGTGGGGGGCTAGGACCTCCACATATGAATTTCGGAGAGGACATAATTTGGCTCATACCACTCCCATAACACGATGGTATACTTACTGAATTGAAGTGAATTCGGTTCAGTTCTGCAAGCATTTAGAACTACTTAATATAGTTGATTTCTGTGCCAGGTGTCAGGGAAACCCAAATTACTAGGGTGTGGTTCCTGCCCTCAAACACTGTGCAGTCGGGGCCCCAGGCACTCATACAAGAATCTTGGCTTAGTGACAGCACATTGAGGTCAAATCCTGACTCTTCTACTTACTGGCTAAGTGAGCATGGATAGTTTCCTGATCTGATAAAGAGGTATAATCGTATCAGCTTGGTAGACTAGTCTTGAGGAATAGCGATATTGATAACACACCCCGTTCCCGGTACATAGTGGTAGCCCTTACTATTACAAATTGTTCAGAAAACACAGAGGGAGGTAACTGTTACAACAAGGGGAATTTAGACAACTTCTTCAAACAGTCATCATTACAGCTGAGCCTTAAAACACTGGGAGGATTTTGCCAGGTGGAGAAGAGCTGGATCATACTATAAAGATGAAAGAGCTAGAGGAATGCACAGGTCTCCATATGCCCACATCATAGCAGGGCTGATGTGAGTGGTGGAAAATAAGACAAGAGGAGAAGAATGGCATTACATTATGAAGGCTGGAGTATCATGCTAAACCGTCTGAAGACTTTGCTATATGCAAAAGAAAACACTGGTGCTTTTGTGTAGTTTTGTTTTTGTTGTTGCTGTCGTTGACTGCTTATTTATTTTTATTCTTTTCACAGAGAATTAACTGCTTTTCAAAGGTGGTATTTGGGAGTGGTTGACTATAATGGAAACGAGAATAAAGCTAATAAAAAAGAATAGCTCCTGTCCAAGGCAAATTCTGGCAAACTGCATATAATAGGACTAGATCCATCTCTTACATAGTATTAATGGACAAAATGGGTCTTTATGTTTTCACAATGACAAAACAAAACGAAAATCTCTCAGCTCCTGCCTCTCCCTAACTTAACTCTTCCCACTCAGCACATAAAAATACTCAGTCTTTCCTAGCTCCTAAAAGAAAATCCCTCCTTTGATCTTTCATCTTCTCTTTGCCTATGATTTAACTTTATTTTTTGTTGTTCCTGTTGTTGTTGTGATAAAGAAAAACATGGGTTTCTTATTACCAAGTTATACATGTTTATTGCAGATGAATTAGAAAATATGATAAGGAAAGCAGATACAAATTGCCAGTAACTCCTTCCAAACACCCAAAGATAATTCAGTCTTCTGAATAGGTACACACACATATGTTTTCACAGAATAGGATGGGATCAAACTATATTTTCTGTTTGGCTACGTGTTTCTTCAAAATAAGCTTTTTACTGAAGAATAATATAGAAAGCTACACAACCAAATGTTACCAATACACATAAAAAAATAAAGTATCCTCATCTTCCCAGGAGCTTCCCACTTCCCTAAGGTCACGACTCTCCTGACTTCTCACTGTAGATTTGTTTTGCCTGCTTTTGAACCCTAAATAGGGTATCTACTGTGCATACAGTGTATACTGTTTTCCAACTCTTTTATTCCACCTCATGTTTGTGGGATTCATCCATGCTGTTTATTGTATATAGCAGTGGTTTATTGATTTTTCATTGCTGCATAATAATTTACTATGTGAATCCACCGCCTTCTATCCATTCTTCTGTTCATGAACATTTGCATTGCTTTCTGTTTTGGGGCTATTATGAATAGTGTTGCTGTGAAGGTTACTGTATACATATTTTGGAGCACATTTGTATACATTTCTATTAGGTATATATTCAGGAATGAAATTGCTGGAATAAAAGAGTATGCAAGTGATTTTCAAAACTGGTTATACTAGTTGACATTCCCTACAACTTTTTTAAGGAAGATTTTATTTATGTATTTATTTATTTGAGAGAGAGTGCATGCCTGTGCGAGCAGGGGGAAGGGCAGAGAAGGTGGGAGAGGGAGAGAATCTCAAGCAGACGCTGTGCTGAGTGAAGAGCCCCACATGGGGTTCAACTTGGGGCTTGACTTGGGGCTCCATCTCACAACCCTGTGATCACAACCTGAGCCAAAACCAAGAGTCAGACCCTCAACCGACTGAGCCACTCAAGTGCCCCAACATTCCCTACAACTTTATAAAAGGTCCCAATTGCTCCATATCTCCACACATGCTTGATATCATCTACCTTCTTACTTTTAGTCATTTTGGTGGGTGTGCAATGATAGCTCATGTTTTTTTTTTAATTTCTATTTCTTTGACTATGAGTGAGATTGAGCATCTTTTCATATGTTTATTGGCTAATTGAATATCTCCTTTTGTGAAGTCTTGTGAAGATTTGTTTAAGTCTTGTCCATTTTTTCTATTACATCCTCTGCCTTTTTGTTATCATTTATAGGTATTCTCTCTCTATATCCTGGATGCAAGTGCTTTGTCAAATATATGTGTTGCAAGTATCTCCTTACACTCTGTGGCTTGTTTTAAGAAAAAATCTCATAAAATATCTTGATGAATAAAGTTTTTTGAATTTTAATCATCTCCAGTTTCTCAATCTTTTCCTTTATGTCCAGTGATTTGTAAGTCCCATTTATGAAATTTTTGTGCCAAAGTAGCAAAGATATCCTCCTACATTGTTTCCCAGAAGTTTTATTGTGCTGCCTTTAGTATTTAGATATACAATCCCTACAATTAATTTCTTTATATGGTGTGAGGTAAGATCCAAGTTTAATTTTGTATTTTCACTTTCATACCTAAAAAACATAGTACCATTGAAAAAAAAATCTCTTCTTTCCTCAGTCTTCAGTGTGTCCAAGTACTGTTATTTTTTCATAATTCCATTGTTCATGTGTATGTGGGTCTATTTCTGGATTCTCATTCATCCTCCTGTAAATCCAAATTTACCTATGACTATTTGATTTTCATTTTAAGTTTAAAAAGATTAGAAATTTAGTTATCTTGTCACACTAGACACATTTCAAGTACTCAGTAGTTACAGGTGGCTAGTGGTGATGAGGAGTGCAGATACGGAACATTTCCATCATCCAGAGAGTTTTTTCGGATAACACCACTCTAGATTGTTACTGTCTAATTTCATAGCTTTTATCATAGTCTGAGGAAGTCTTACTTTCATTTGCTTATTGCCTTGGCTATTGTTGGAATATAAACTCTATGAATGCAAGAATCTGGTCAGTTCACTGTTGTATGTACCGTTCCCAGAATAGTTCCTGGTACATAATGTTTATTGAATAAATGAGTAAAATTCTGCTGTGTCCTATGAAGCCTGGAACTGCTTTCTGAACCCATTGTATCCAATCTTAGTGACACTCCCCAAGATTCAGAGCAGAGAAGGATACTTTGTCATTTTGAAATCTTTGTAATGCCCCACATCTGAAACTTACAATGGTTGTTGATAAAGACAATGTTGTTTCTGCAGACATGTATTATATTGATAAATGTTAAGTTTGAGTAGTTACTTTGTACTGTATACTGTTCTAAAATTTGTATTCATTAACTCATTTAATGCTTATAACTCTAGGAGTAGGCACTATTATTATCCCCATTTTATGGATAAGAAAACTAACAAGCAAAGAAGTTCAGTGACTTGTCCAAGGTCACACCATCAGAAAATACAAGCAACTAGATTTAACCCAAATGTCTGCTGAAGAGCTTGGCCTCCTAACAACCAGTATTATTAGTCCAATATTAGTGCCTCTCAAGATAACCTGTAATAGTCTTCATTTTTGTTTGTGTATATATTCAGTCCATTATGAAAAATAAAATTGCTGCTCAGTATCAGATAGTGTCTCCAGCTCTGCGTATTTACTGTTCTTTGTCACCTTTGTTCTCTCTTCAGAGTATATACCATATAACACCCCATCGTGCAAATTATTCAGATATTTCCACTTTCTAGGTTCTAGAAGCAGAACAGGAATTTTAGTGGACCAAGGAGCACTTTTTTGAGAGAGAGAGGCAGGATAGGGCAGGGGAAAGATCTGTGTAAGAATGTGGGTCCCACTGGTGTAGCACTTCAGGTGATCCCTCAGGGAGCTCTAGGGAATGAATTGTACCATGATCAAGGGAATGAGCCCTATATACGTGCATGTTATTCATTACTGGCAGTGGGCTGCCCTGGTATTCATGTTTGTGTCTGTACATCAGTAACCTTTAGGGAGAACACTCCTGTTTAGATCAGTCTGGGGAAATTCTCTGGAGAAAAAAGCACCTATAGGCCATTAACCACCCACACTCACAGAAGCTGGGGGGTAAGTATCCCCCCCAGGAAAGGGGGATCTTGACCAGAGGGCACTGACAGCATTCACTGCCCTCACCCTCCATTAAAATGTTCCTGTTTTATTCATTACTTAAGATGAGTATGAAATACTATTCAGCATGTTCATGAAGTTGACTGGTTTTGTGTGGATTTCACAAAGTACTTTCACAGTCCTGATTACTGCTGCTGTGTCTCTACTTCAGGAATACATGTGTTGCATGCATTTAAAGATTTCCAAATGAAATGAGATCAGAATGAAATGAGAAAACCCTACATGCTATTTTAAATAACAGCTAGTAAATAAAAACATCTGGTAGATGACTAAGACCCAAGTCTTGAACCTTGGCAAATAATATGTGATGTGCCTTTAAGGAGGAGTGTACACATTAGCAGCTTTTACAGTGACTTGTGTTGTCTGACAGGGAGCTTAGGAAATGGAGGCAGGAAGATGTGGAGTCATTCGGAGAACTCAGTGGGATGAGAGGGCATGGAGCATGTCTCCTCCTGTTTTATTGCTCTTTATACTGTGTTCTGTTTATGCTCTTTGGAAGAGTAGTTATGAAAAACCAGATATTACACTCATTGGCTGTGAATGTGACACCAACATCTGCTTGCCTTGGCTTGACGCCTCCGGTAGGAACCATCGGGAATGCTTTAGCCCACATCTTCTCTTTGGAAACAACATGAGCAAAAAGAAAACTTCAGAGACCTGAAACACCTGTGTAACCTCTTCTGTGCCATAGAACAGCCACACAAACTGATTCTGAAAATCAAGATCCCTGCTCCCTGCCTCCCTTTGAAGATGCTGGAAAGAAGCGATCATACAAGGTTTTGTTGGTCTGTAAAGTTCTTATCTTCTGTGTGGTTCTGCTGAGAACTCAGGAAAAAAAATCCTTAGTGCCTCTAAAAACAAGAAGTAGGAGCAGGAATGTTGAGTAGCAAGAAGTTTCATTTCCCCATCCTCACTGCAGCCTCACTTAAAAAGTCAAAGCAAATAAAATCTTTTGGTACTGTTTTGGTAATGGGTATTTAGAGCAAATCCCACTGAGCCTTTATGACTTTATTCTCAGTTTTACTAAATGAGATCTAACTTGTTTCAACTGCTTAAAACAGAGGGGCAAACCACGCATGATGAATGCATTCTGTTCGAAATCAATTTCCTTCATCATTTTATTAGATTGAATGCTCTGAACTAGGGAATGTTATTTTCCTATTGTGCCTTTGCAAAACTGCCCACTCTAGGAGCTCTGTGGCTCTGGGTTCCTGATTGTTTCATTGTTTTTCTCTTCAACTACTTTCCTGGCTACTAGGACTTAACACTTTCCTCCCCTTTGAGTTAGGGTGGCACCACAAGGAAGGTAGAATAAACAGGATGATTAAACAACCTGCATGCAGCAAGGGGGCAATATTTCAATAGCAAATATTGCTACCCATATACCTCAACAGAATGTGCTAGAGTAAACAAAATGATAGCATAATTATAGTAGTTCCAATTATATAAATTAGACTGCATACACGCCTCATTGATAAGCAACTGTACTGCAAAGAAACGCTATGAGCCTGGTACTTGAGCCTTCAGCAGCTTTGTGGCACATATGCTACTGTATTCCTGGGTAACATTTAGCCCCTCACAATTTTTTTCTTCCTTTTATAATTGTTTTGTTGAAAAAAAAATTAGGGGCATGCCATCCCACCTTTCTGGATGTCAGAGAATCTCAATTGGATTCTAGGCTTGCTACAGTCCTCACTGTTTTGGTTGCTTTCACCTCAAATCTCAAATAAAGCACATTAACATGTCCCATTTGACTAGTTAAAATCCAGCTTAAGAAAGTGGATTCCTTTTTAGTCTACTCCAAATAGCATCCTCTGCTTTGATATCACCCATAAAACAGAACCCCTTAGGGAATAGGCCACCAAAAGCCATTTTCACATAGTTGGTTACATTTTGGGAGAACTAAAAATTAGGGAAATCTGAGAGTGTGCACCAGTATTTTGGTGGGTTTATGGGATACTTGATTGTCTTAATAAAGAAGGTCAGGATTGTAAAGATATGGAAGATATAAAAAGACAAATCATGGGGTGCCTCAGTGGCTCAGTCAATTAAGCATCCAACTCTTGATTTCAGCTCAGGTCATGATCTCAGGGACGTGAAGTTGAGCCCTGAGTCGGGCTCTACACTCAGTGTGGAGTCCACTTGGGATTCTCTCTCTCCCTCTCCCTTTGCCCCTCCCCCTGCTCTCTCTCTCTAAAGTATTAAATAAATAAAATCTTTTTCAAAAAAAGACAATTCATGGGCGCCTGGGTGGCTCAGTCGTTGAGCGTCTGCCTTCAGCTCAGGTCATGATCCCAGAGTCCTGGGATCGAGCCCCGCATCGGGCTCCCTGCTCAACGGGAAGCCTGCTTCTCCCACTCCCCCTGCCTGTGTTCCCTCTTCCGCTGTGTCTCTCTCTGTCAAATAATTAAATAAAATCTTTAAAAAAAAAAAGACAATTCATGACAAAAACTATAAATGCTCAGAAAGGGAAAATTACAATTGCAAGCTAATTAGAACCATTTACACCTTAAAACGTAGTGCTAATACAGTTATAATAATACAATGATTTAAATATGGAGCAGTCAAAAAATTAGAAATAAAATAAAAATGTGTGCTTATACAACAAAGGAGTCAAGAATACATAATGGGGAAAAGATAGTATCTTTAATAAATGGTATTGGGGAAATTAGACAGCTACATGCAAAAGAATGAAACTGGATTACTATCTTACATCACATACAAAAATATACTGCAAATGAATTAAATGTGAGACCAGAAACCATAAAACTCCTAGAAAACAACATAGGCAGTAAGCTCTTTGACATCAGTCTTCACGATATTTTTTGGTTCCATCTCCTCAGGCAAGGGAAGCAAAAGCAAAAATAAATGTGGGACTACATAAAACTAAAAAGCTGCACAGAAAAGGAAACCATCAACAAAACAAAAAGGAAACCTACTGAATGAGAGACAATATTTACAAATGATATATTCAATAGAGGGTTAACATCCAAAATATATAAAGAACTCATATAACTCATACAAATGACCAAGAGGCACATGAAAAGATGTTCAACATCACTAACCATCAGGGAAACGCAAATCAAAACCACAATGAGATACCACCTCACACCTGTCAGAATGCCTAGTATCAAAAAGAGAAGAAATAACAAGTATCGGTGAGGATGTGGAGGAAAGGGGACCCTTGTGCACTGTTGGGAATGTAAATTGGTGCAGCCACTATGGAAAACAGTATGGAGTTTCCTCAACAAATTGAAAATAAAACTACCATACAATCCAGCAATTCTAGTTGTATTTGTCCGAAGAAAACAAAAACACTAATTCAAAAAGACACATGTACTCCTATGTTGATCACAACATTTTTTAAAATAGCCAAGATATGGAAGCAACATAAGTGACCATCCAAAGGGTGAATGGATAAAAAAGATGTGAGAAATATATGTATATATATTTCTCATCCATAAAAAAAGAATGAAATCTTGCCATTTGCAACAACATGGAAAGACAGAGTATTATGCTAAGTGAAGTAAGTCAGACAGAGAAAGAAATATACTATGTGGTTTCACTTATATGTGAACCTAAAAAACAAATGAGCAAACAAAACAGAAAGAGACTCATAGATACAGAGAACAATCTGTTGGTTACCAGAGTGGAGGGGCCTTGGGGGATGGACAAAATGGATGAAGAAGATTAAGAGGTATAATCTTCCAGTTATAAAATAAGACATGGTATGTAATGTACAGCATAGGGAATATAGTTGATAATATTGTAACAACTTTGTATGGTGACAGATGGTAACTAGACTTGTTGTGATGACCGTCTGAAATGTATATAAATATCAAATTACTATGTTGTACACTGAAATGAATACAACATCATATGTCAATTGTTCTTTAATTAAAAAAAATAAAATTACAAAAGCCAACATCCTTGGCTTAGGGGTCAGAAGGTGGGAGGTCAAGGTGAATGTATAGGACACAGGGATGGATGGCTCTTCATTTTTAATGAAACAGATTATATTCTAGTTCCTCATAAAATTAATATACCCAGAAAAGAATAGTCCTCTTTGGCCTCATTTAATTTCTTTTTGTCACATCTTATATTTAAATAAATTCTACTTCTTGCTTAATAAACATTAAAGATTGGAGAAAAAATAGAATAAGATAAAATAAAATAAAAAGCGGTTTAGTTTGTGACAACATGGATGGACCTTGATGGCATTATGCTAGGTGAAATAAGTCAGATTAAGACAAATGCTGTATGATCTTACTTATTTGTAGAATCTGAAAAACAAACAAACAAACTCATAGAAAAAGAGATCAGATTTGTGGTTAGCAGGGGTAGGGGGCAGAGGTGGGGGAACTCGAGGAAGGTGGTCAAGAGACACAAACTTCCAGGTAGAAGATAAATATGTACTAGGAATGTAATGTACAACATGATGACTAGAGCTAACACTGCTCTATGATGCATAGGGAAGTTGTTAAGAAAGCAAATCCTAAGAGTTCTCATCATAAGATAAAATATTTTTTCCTTTCTTTTCTTTTTATTGTATCTGTATGAGAAGATGGATGCTCGCTGAACCTATTGCGGTAATACTTTCACAATCAAGCCATCACGCTGAACATGTTAACCTTATACAGGAATGTATGTAAGTTATTTCTCAATAAACCTGGGGAAAAAATAAAATAAAATAACCAAGATTCAAATAAAATAGAAAGTAGTTAAATTCTAAGCTAACCAAGGGATTTGAGAAGGGAAAAGAGTCTATGTCTGGTCCAGATATTACCTAAAAGAGATTGTCAGAAGAATGTAGTGAATCACTACTTCAAGGAGAAAATATAAGGGTTTGTTTTTATCCCCAAAAGATTGCTAAGAAATTAGCATTCTACATGAACATCAGAGAATAATTGAGAAACAGAATAGTATTATAAGTCAGAGCAACACAGCAGAATTTTGTTCATTCAGAGGAAGTCTAGGGGCGCCTGGGTGGCTCAGTCGGTTAAGCATCTGCCTTCAGCTCAGGTCCTGATCCCCGGGTCCCGGGATCCAGCCCTGAGTTGGGCTCCCTGCTCAGCGAGGCAGAGTCTGCTTCTCGCTCTCCCTCTGCCTGCAGCTCTGCCTACTTGCTCTCTCTCTCTCTCTGTCAAATAAAAAAAAAAAAATAGATGTCTAGACCCATCACATTCCAACTTTGCTCCTCACTACCCCCCAGTCTCTTAGCAGCTCATTTCATCAGTTACCCTTTCTTGCTTTCTCTCCTTTATTTCTTTTTTTTCCTCTCCTTTCTTATTTCTTACCTGTTCTTTCCCCACAAGCTCTGCTCAAGCTTTGCACTCCGCAGTGATCCCCTCACCCTTCTCTCTCTCTCTCTCTCTCTCTCAAGGTTCAAATCTTTCTCTTGCCAGATCTCTCAGAAGTATGGACGACAATCATCCTCTCCACCTTCTCTCACGTGACTTCACATTACTGTTGGGTAATAATCACAGTGAATTAAATTTTTAAACAAACCAGCAGTTGCTTGTCGAAATGAGGCCAAATTCTCTTTGGTTCTGCCCTAGTTACCAATGCAATTAGGTTGACTTTTAGACCCAAGTAACCCTAAATAGGATTTTTATATCTAGTATCTGCCATTTGAAAATTTCAGTCTCAGTTTTTTTAATGTACAAGAGGCTTGTTTCCCATAGCATTGCTTATTGAACGAAAAGAAACATTAAGAAAAATAAAATTATACTAAAAATAGATATCATAGACAAGTGTGGCCTATAAAAAATATCAAAGAACGGATTATATGCCCTGTGGGGAAAGGTTTAAAAAAACATTCCGAGCAGAGGAAAAGCTGAGGATTGGTGACTGATGGTCTGTAATTCTGTGGATGGTTACTAAGAAGGAGGGTGTTGCCTCTGCTCTCCTCTTTGCTGAGAGTAGAGGGATGGGATTAAATTATAACCAAAGAGATTATGTTCGGCATAAGGAAGAGAGCTGTGGGTTGCGGGGTGATATTCTATAAAATGGAATATCAAGGGGCATTGTAAAATCCTCACTGTTGAATTATAAAAAGTTTGGAAATGGGAGAGGCTAGTCTCTGTCTCAGATAGCGAAGGCCACTTTTTTTTTGTAGAAACAATGAATACTTGCTTAAGAATTGTTATTAGATGTTATTCTGCTTATGAAATATATCTAGAGATACAGTAAATGTGGGTAAAATGAAAAGACAGCATTTTTGTTTTGGATAAATATTTTCTTTGCCCAGAGTACAGTTTTGTTTTCTTTAACTCTCTTACCTCAGCACAGTAGTCCTCTATGGTTCTTTTTTTTCCTTTCCTTTTTTCTTTTTTCCTTCCTTCCTTCATTCTCTCCCTCCCCCTCCTTCCTCCCACCCTTCCTCTCTTTCTTTCTTTCTTTCTTCTTCCTTTCTTTCTTTCTTCTTTCTTTCCTTCTTTTTCTTTCTGTCAATTTAAGTACAAATGCCTCAAGGCAGAAAGATTGATTAAATGACCTCTTCTGATTCTAAGCTTTATTATTCTAATTTCTCAATTACCACAGGAAGATGAGAACATAACAGAAAAATCTATGTTCTTTGTCCTAATTTCCAAGGTTCCACAAAGACAGGCATTTGACTCCATCATCTGCTGGGAAAACACTGGCATAACTGTGAAGGGTAATATATTATCTCAGAAATGCATGCCTTTGGAAGTCAGTCTATGGGTGGGCTCCTTTCTTTCAGAGACAGTATGAAAAGCTGAGAAATCTCTACATTTGCTTTCGGATCAGGAAGGCAAAGGGTGATGTATGGCATAATATTATAGTAGCACATGATTTACCTGGATGTTTCTTATCCAAAATACTCAGCAGTAGAGAAATCTCTGGTGAACCCGTAGGTAGAAGTGTTAATGAAGTAATGTATGGTGATTAACATAACATAATAAAATTTAAAAAAAATCACAGCAAAAAAAAAGTGTTCTGTGAATAACTCCCAAAGAAGACACAAATAAACCTGCTAATGTTCACAGGTTTACTCACAAAAGTGCCTCTCAGATAATCATTAACCTTCCCTATTTACTCTTCCTTTAGATACTTGTTTATCAAATTTAAATGCCAGTTTCCCCAGACCTCAGCAAGAAAGACACAATTTATGGAAAGGAGTCAGGCAAATTAAAAGAGCCTGCTGTGAGGGGCAAAGTCTCCAAAGCAACTTAAAAGGCACTACTTAAAACTGAAATTGGTCATCAGGTATTTATCAGGCTCTACCATGAACCAGGCCCTGGGTATAGGCCATTCTAAAGTTTATAGGCTAAGGTAGGAGGCATATTCTAATGTAAGTGCTATGCAAAAAAAATTGATATTTTAATAAATAGTAGGAAAGAAAATTATGGGGTTTGTGAAAATTTGAAAAATATTTTTCTAAAAAGCCTCTCTGAGGAAAGAATTTTATCTGACTCTGAAAGATATGTAGAAGGTAACTAATGTTTTGGAAGAAAGAAGTGTAGATGAGGGGCATAAAAATGTTTCAAAGGATAAAACTTGTGCAAAGGCCCTGAGGTGGGGGGAAGCTAGGGAAATGAAAGAAGGCCACTGTAAAGAGAGTAATAAAATGAGATAAGTTAAAACGGCTGGTGGTAGATTGTGCAGAAGGATATGTGACTAGTAGATGCAGGGTGTTAGGAATACTGTTTTTATCTTAACAAACACAGGGAAGCTAGTGAAGACTTTTCAGTATGGGAGTGAGATAATGATGTGTTTAAAAACACATCACTCTGGCTATGGTATAAAGAATGGATTTAGTTGGGGCAAGATTAGCTGCAGGAAAGTCAATGAGAAGATTACTATAGTAGTATAGTTGAAGATGAGGATGGATGTACTGAAAGCTGACAGTGGAAATGGACAGAAGTGGAAAAATTAAAAAAGCATTTAGAGGGCACCTGGGTGGTTCAGTTGTTAAGCTTCTGCCTTCGGCTCAGGTCATAATCCCAGGGTCCTGGGATCGAGCCCCGCATCGGGCTCCCTGCTCCTGGGGAAGCCTGCTTCTCCCTCTCCCACTCCTCCTGCTTGTGTTCTCTCTCTCACTGTGTCTCTCTCTGTCAAATAAATAAATAAAATCTTTAAAAAAAGCATTTAGAAGGTATATGCTTGTTTAGAAAGTAAACAAGAGACATTTAGAAGCACTTTATTTTTGGAACTATAAATGGGGGTATGGGAAAAGAAATTACCAAAAATGACTTACAGAGACCATCTAATTTCCCAAGGAATGGCAAAAGAGAATCATGTTTTAGGTCAGGGCTTGCAAACTTTTTCTATAAAGGGCCAGATAATAAATATTTTGGGACTTAGGGGACATACATCTCTGTCACAACTATCCAATTTTGCCGGGCCAGAGTGCAGTCAGTCATAGGCAACATGTAAATGAATGGGCTTGGCTCTGTTCCAATAAAACTTTATTTACAAAAACAGTCAAGAGGCCAGATTTGGCCCTGGGGCATAGTTGGCCTACCCATTTTAGATGATGAACATTCTGACTACACAAACTGTTGCTTACATTGATGGACTATAAATAAATTTAAATTTTGTTCAGTGTTTTCTGTTGAATGAAAACCATGAATTAGAGAAAATTATTGAAGGCAATTTTGGTGCTTAAGGCCTTACCTGATTTTTTCAGATAACTAAAGCAAATATGGAACTCTTGTCCACTGATAACACAGGATGAAACTGAGGTTTCCATATCAATATTGTGAACTAAACTTCAGTGTGAAGGTGGTCTACGTTACACTCATCTCACTCCAAAGAACAGAGGCAGGAACAAATATTTGCATCAAGATATTTCACTGTATCTCACTATAATATCATCTCACTAATAAATGACATTTCTGAGTTGTTACAATTGTAGAAAGAAAAATAAATTCTTTCCAAGAATTTGTAATAATCTCTTTAAAGCTTTTACTCTTGGCAACGAGTGTTTGAGTAGATTTCAGGAACATAGACAAGAGCAAACACCATTATGCAAATTTCAGGAAGACCCTGACACAAATATTCTTCAACTGAAAACAATTGACATTTTTAGCAATTCCACAGAATGAATATGGAGAACTTATTAAGTAGAAGTTGTTTTGAAAATGCCTGGGGCACCTGGTGGCTCAGTCGTTAAGTGTCTGCCTTCAGCTCAGGTCATGATTCCAGGACCCTGGGATCAAGCCCTGCATTGGGCTCCCTGCTCAGCAGGAAGCCTGCTTCTCCCTCTCCTGCTCCCCCTGCTTGTGTTCTCTCTCTCACTGTTTCTCTCTCTGTCAAATAAATAAATAAAATCTTCAAAAAATAAAAGAAAGAAAATACCTATTTGTGTGGCAGTTTCTGCTGAAACCCTTATTTTATTGCATAAAATCCAATAGGCACCTTTAGCCACATGTGTCCAGCTTCCAAACAAGATATCTAACCAGACTTTTCTAATGCCTGGACCATAGCATCTTAGAAAGCCTGAAAATAGAGTTCAGTTCAATGACAAATAATTTCATTTTTTTACAAAGATATTTTCTAGAAATTATATGAATTTTCCCTCACTTAATATCTAACCTGATAATATATGAACACAATTTTCATATCTCTAAATTCTAGAAAGATGTATTAGAAAATAGATAAACCAGAGTTAAAAGTTAGAAAAGGATTTCTAACTTCTCAATCCATTTTGCAAAGGATTCGTTGTTTTATAAGCTAACAAACCAAAAAATTTTTAAAAAGGAGTTTCAAAAATCTTGATCCTTTTAAACATTATGCCCAGAATCAATGAGTTCTCATAGCAACTTATCTCCTGGAGAGTGTGCCTGGAAATATTCTTATCTGAGGTAGCTGACCTGACAGGTGTTTTCCTTTTCAATACAATTTTATGAAGCTATGAAATCCTCATTAAGTTTGGGTCATAGGCATCGCTCTTGGAACCAGCTGTGTCAAATAAGCAGAAGCGTTTTTCTGATACTCCAATGCTCCATAGGAAAGTAAGAACCTAAAAAAAAAAAAAAAACCCCAAAAACCAGAAAACAGAAAAACCACCCAGATGTTAACTGTTTAAAACCCTGTTAACTAGGCTAATGTGCTTTCCCTATTAGATCATTATTAAAATGCTATTAACACTTTTCACCTGCAGCCATTAAAGGTGGATCTAATCCTTAACTCTAAAATTTTCACCTCTTTTGTCCTAGCAAAGAAGTAATTAGCCCTAGTTATAGATCAGTTGATTTCTTGCTTATTATTTCAATGGCAATGTTCTTTCTCTGTTCAAATTACTAGATTATGTATGGGGGAAGAGAATTTTAAATACTGTATAAGTCACAAACTCTGCTCTTCAAGAAATTAACCAAGGAAGTCAAACATAAATTTAGAGGTAATTAATGATAAATGGGTGTTTATGGTAAATAAAAATAAAAATAAAAATAAGACTATTCAACTAGAGAAGCTAAAAGAATTCAAAGATACTGTACTGGGTTTGCCAAGAAATGCTTCCTGGAGGGTGGAGAACTGGGCTCCTTTTTTTAAATTTATTTATTTTATTTTATTATGTTATGTTAATCACCATACATCACATCATTAGTTTTAGATGAAGTGTTCCATGATTCATTGTTTGTGCATAACACCCAGTGCTCCATGCAGAACCTGCCCTCTTTAATACCCATCACCAGGCTAACCC